>NW_021441170.1:0-294 GCF_001605985.2 Dendrobium catenatum
TTAAACCTCAAAACATATTAATCGTCGACGGAGAAGCGAAAATCGCTGACTTTGGACTCTCAAAGAAGATAGTCGAGGAATCCTCCATGGAAATCAGGGGAACACCAATGTACATTGCACCGGAATCAGCTACAAGAAAGGAATACAGGGCAGCGGCGGATATCTGGGCATTTGGGTGCACTGCGGTAGAAATGATTTCTGGTCGGTCTCCATGGCAGTGCACCGATCAATCAGAAATGGGGATTTGGGGTCTGCTAATGAGAATCGGATCCGACGATGAGCTGCCGGAGATCC
>NW_021441171.1:0-291 GCF_001605985.2 Dendrobium catenatum
GCCCTTGCTTGTAGGGATAGATCTTTGATTGCTTGTCCCATATTGTCATCTCGATCAACAGGCATTTGTAGGAATTGTCGTAGGATTTCATGCATTGAGGTCTTGTAACGTGCTATGAGTCCCCCGTGTGCGATTCAAATTTTAATCTTTGCATGTGTTTTGATCTAAATTCAGTTTCATTCAGACTTGAATTCATCAAGTTTATAAGTCCCCACTTAATGTCGTATAGCCCGAGTTCAAGTGCGAGTTCAACTGCTTTGTTCGGATCCGGATCCAGTCCAAATCAAAGTC
>NW_021441172.1:0-262 GCF_001605985.2 Dendrobium catenatum
AAGCCCAATATAGGATAGTCCGAGCACCTCTGAGTTTTCCTCAGAATCAAGTGCTCCTACTTCACCTTCTCTTGGACTTCACTCCAAAAATCTGAATCTAAGTTGATCTCTTCAACTTTTCCTTGAAATTCCTAAAGGCCGAAAACCCTTTAAGCAAGATTTTCATGGATTTCAAAACGAAACAAAACAAATTTTAGCCAACATTTAAATGACTTCAAAACAAAGAAAACCACTAGTTTAATCAAAAGTGTTCCCAAGCCAA
>NW_021441173.1:0-351 GCF_001605985.2 Dendrobium catenatum
TGAAAAGTGGAAAGGTTTGAAAGAGATGTGTGAAAGTAACTGTTCAGTAAAAACTGCCATTAATTTAAAGAAGAATGACTGTTCGTACCAGACGAAATTTTCGTTTGTCCCGTACGAATTAAATTCATCCCATACGAAAATATTTCATATGGATGAATTAATGAGTTTAAAAATTAACAACTTTTCATAAACACAATTTTCGAAGCATCCTTTCGTACAAACTTTTGACCAAGACGATCGTACAGACGAATATGTATTCGTTTAGACGATCAGAAATTTAACTCGTTTTAATGGCAGTTGAAAACCGTCCCCTGCCATGAACCGACATGAGTTCGTCTGGACGAACCAAAG
>NW_021441174.1:0-254 GCF_001605985.2 Dendrobium catenatum
ACGTAGCATCGACTCAAACTTACCACTCAGCTCGAATAAAAAACATTTCAATCCAATTCTAATTCAACCTCAAATCAACTCTTTTAACCAAAATTTGCTACACCAATCGAAATGAAATCAAATCAAATTAACTCAAATTGAATTGGATTTCAATGGCTTCGATTAACCCGTTTTGACTCGTCTAAAGTATATATATAATAATAATTGATATGTCGTTAAAAATTATCTTAATCGGGCACGAATCTCAATGCAAA
>NW_021441175.1:0-276 GCF_001605985.2 Dendrobium catenatum
TTTAATAAACAGGTCAGGTTTAGATTGACCTATCAACCCATTTTTTATCAAAATTAACTTGTTTAATATATTTTTTTCCAGAATTTTGTTTATTTGAGGGCATAATCTTCTTATTTCTGATCAAATATTTTATATTTTATAATTAATAAACTATAATATTTTCAGTTGCAATAAAAAAATTTAAAGCAAAACGGGTTAATAGGTTGGGTTTGGATTAGAGTTTTTGATCCATTTATTAAATGAGTTGGGTACGTGTTGACAATATTCGGGTCGGAC
>NW_021441176.1:0-311 GCF_001605985.2 Dendrobium catenatum
ATTAAGATATAAGAGGACCATTATCTCAGTTTTTTTTAAAAGACAAAAAGTTGACGGAGGTAAGGCAATGGCATTCCAATTTCTCAAACCCACCAATGGAACAACATACCAAATTCATTAAGGTCACCTCAAGAAAATTCCTACATGACCAAAGCACCTTATGTAAGACTTATGAGTGCTCATAATTAAAACATAAAACATACGGAATGCTCTCCAGCATTCACACCATATGCTATCAAGCATATAAAGGGATCTTTCCAACCCAAACTCATAGATCTCATTAAACATAGAATGTGTATAAAATGTCATGT
>NW_021441177.1:0-295 GCF_001605985.2 Dendrobium catenatum
TATAAGTTCTGATTTGATTCTGTTCTGATTTGAGATCTGATTATGTTCCGATTTCTGATCTGATTTATGTCTGATGAGTTTGGTTTTGGATTCTGAGAGTTTTGATTGATGGTCTGTTGCTTTGCTGAGCTGTTGAGCTCACTCTTATTTTCTGGTGGTTTTCAGGTTCTGGGAAAGGGAAGGAAGCGCAGGAGTAGATTTCTGAGTTCTGATCCGTATAGGTATTGTTTGTACCTTTTGATTTTTGTACAGTCATGCCTTTTATGTTCTGTCTTTCTTTCTGTTCAAAAGCCAT
>NW_021441178.1:0-253 GCF_001605985.2 Dendrobium catenatum
CTGTAGGAATCAATCGTCTGCTAAGGTAGTACAAGGCGTTCTCTTTGCCTTCCTCATTTTCTTGAGCTAAAAGTGCACCAAGCGACTCATCCAAGGCAGTAGTGTAAAGAATCAACGGTTTACCAGGGATGGGTGCAGCTAACACTGGGGGATTTGTCAGGTAGCGCTTTATACTCTCAAAGGCCTCCTGACAATTCCTATCCCAATGAAAACGGGCATCCTTCTTCGCTAGAGCAGCAAAGGGATGACATCT
>NW_021441179.1:0-318 GCF_001605985.2 Dendrobium catenatum
TATGATCTGTGAAAACTCTGCCAATACCTGCCATATTCTTACTGCTTAACAAAGAATAAATGTTAATCTTTATCTATCTGGTTGGAGGAGGATGCCAAGAATAAAACAACTTATGCTAGTTGACATCCCAGTTGTCCGAATAAATATTAATAGTAAGAAAAAATAAAGCCATTTATACTGTGTTAGCAGCAATTATCACATCATTGTCTTCTTTTTTCTCCATGAACCAATCTGTTTCTACTCTTCCAAATGAGAAAAACAACTGTATCATAAATATTAGCAATAAACAAATTGATACATGCTAGTCTCCTTAATTTT
>NW_021441180.1:0-346 GCF_001605985.2 Dendrobium catenatum
AGTTGATGACTCGTGGCTATGGCATAGGAGACTATGCCGTGCTAGTATGAAAAATCTTAGAAATATCACTCAGAAAAATCTAGTTAGAGGTGTACCTAAGTTAGAATTCACCAAGGATCACTTATGTGATGCTTGCCAACAAAGAAAACAAGTCAAATAATCCTTTCACTCAATTAGAGACGTGATCACCTCTAGGCCACTAGAAATTCTACACATGCACTTATTTGGACCCGTTAGTACAACCAGTCTAGGTGGTAAGAATTATGGATTTGTGATTGTAGATGACTTCACTAGATTTACTTGAGTAATATTCTTAGCACACAAGAATGAGTCTTTTGAGGAATTT
>NW_021441181.1:0-478 GCF_001605985.2 Dendrobium catenatum
TTGAACACGTGATTAAGGGTGATCTGCAACCGTTTTAGATTCAAGAAATCGGGATCTACGAAGATGCTACATATTTTGTTCCAAAAGGTCCTCGTCCCGCTCTAAGTTAGAGATCAAAATTGAGGAGAAGTTGGTTGGACAAAATTCCAATCAAGAGAAAGAAAAAGAAAAGTTTGTTGATCAAGAAATGATTCAATTAAGTAATGAAGACGACTCTGACATCGTTGTCCTTAGGCCTCCACACACATTACCTCAAAGAGGTGAGAGGATGGCCTTAAGGGCACGAGGTCGAGGCCGTGCTTCATCAGAGAGGAGAACGACACCTGTTTATATTAATTTGGAATCAAATTTTGACATTGAGTTCAAGGACCAAGGTGCTGCCTTCTCCCTCAATTATAAAAATACAAATACTTCTCCAAAGTTTGATCTCACCTTAGAAGTGGATAGTGACATTGAGGAAGATATTGTAAAGGTGAAA
>NW_021441182.1:0-298 GCF_001605985.2 Dendrobium catenatum
TTTAGAAAATTCATCATATAGTCTTTTATCAGAAGATTCAAAAAGTATATCATCGACATAGATCTGAACAATGAGTAAATCATTTTTTACTTTCTTCAGAAAAAGGGTGGTGTCTACGCTCCCCTTAACAAACTCCCTTTATAATAAGAATATGCTAAGCCTCTCATACCAAGCTCTGGGTGTATACTTTAATCCATATAAGACATTTTTTAATTTGAAAACATGATTTGAAAATTGGGGACTCTCAAAACCTTGGGGTTATTCTACAAACACATCCTCTTTTATTTCCCCATTTAAA
>NW_021441183.1:0-446 GCF_001605985.2 Dendrobium catenatum
AGGCTTGATGTTGTTGTTGTTGTTGGTGGTGGTGGTGGATTCTCTCGACCTCTTTCACACAGGTTAACGTCATCGAGCAAGGCTTTAACATACAACCTCGGATAGATCTTATATCTTTGATGGATCCTTTTAATCTTTTTCATACATGTTAATGTCATCGAGCAAGGCTCTGATATACAACCTCGGATAGGTCTTATATCATTGGTGGATTCTCTCGATCTCTTCTATACAGGTTAACGTTATTGAGCAAAGGCTCTGACATACAACCTTGGATAGGTCTTACATCCTTGGTGAATTTTTTCGATCTCTTTCATATAGGTTAACGTCATCGAACAAAGGCTCGGATAGGTCTTACATCCTTGGTAGATTCTCTCGACCTCTTCCATACAGGTTAACATCATCGAGCAAAGCTATGACATACAAACTCGGATAGGTCTTACATCCTT
>NW_021441184.1:0-204 GCF_001605985.2 Dendrobium catenatum
CAAATCATTAAATATATGTATCCATGAGCTATTACTTGTGTTTAAACAGAAGGTGGTTAGACCAAATATTTTCCTATTTTGATTAGATTACATCAAGAATTAGCCTTAAGCCCATATCTTTTTGCTTTAGTCATGGATGTTCTCACTAGACATTTTAAAGAAAATGTACCTTAGTGTATGCTTTTTTGTTGATGATATTCTTTT
>NW_021441185.1:0-258 GCF_001605985.2 Dendrobium catenatum
CGTTTCAAAACTTTAAAAGGAAGCACTACTACCTAAGAAAATTAAGAAATCCTTTTCCTGGTGTTAGATATTTTTAAGGTGGCATACTATGACACATTTCACACACTTGGACTATTCAACATAACACACATTGGGTGTGAAAATCCAAATTTCATGATTCACAGCATAACACTCATGCATTGCATACTATTTTCCATAAGAAGGGACCTAAACTTGTTTGGGTTCCTAAATATGACATTTGATGATTTTGTAGGCATG
>NW_021441186.1:0-318 GCF_001605985.2 Dendrobium catenatum
CAGCCCTTGCTTGCCCTTCCAACAACTTTTTCATCATATCCTTCAAGGCCATGAATTTCCCTTCCACATTCTCGCTCAATGTCGCCATCTTCTCCTCCAGATCCGCTTTAAATTGACCCATCTCGGTCTCCAAGACTTCTACCCGCTTAGATGCCATGGGATCCAAAGAGATGCCTCCGGAACGCAAGGGAACTCTTCCGGACAGCAAGAATCTCCCTCCAAACAGTCAAAACCTGCTGTTTTACTCAACTGTTGCTCTAAAAAATCCAAAAAACTGCTGCTTTCAGGGGAAAACAGCCTCCGACAACCCAAAATCTG
>NW_021441187.1:0-451 GCF_001605985.2 Dendrobium catenatum
TGATTATATGATTAGTCATAATAAATGAGCTGCCAGCGCATAAGGATTATCCTTCATTGAGATAAGAGAATTAAGAATAAAATGTATAGTTAATATCGACTAAACTGAATCTCGTTAGCAAGTTCAAGTTGCCAAAGCTATTTTATAAATACTTTTAATGATTGAAAAATTCTTACTTGAAATTTGAAGTTACCAAGGCTATTTGCCCATGCCATCAAATTAATTTGCCCATTGATATATCATCAAAAAAATTATGTTGATTGGGCACGAATCGTGAGGCAAAATCAAGTTGGAAACTTCAAAAATTAAATCAGGGACCATGTAAACTCCGATTTAAGCAAACTTATAGTCGAACTGAACGTCTCAAAAATACAAATCCAATGACACAAAGTTCTACTCAATCTGAACCACCCTAATGAGTCCAAATCAAAGACCCGAAGCACATTTGGAA
>NW_021441188.1:0-251 GCF_001605985.2 Dendrobium catenatum
AAAACATGGGATGCTGATGATATTTAGAGCGCCTTTCCTGATCTTGATTGGTGAGATGCATGATAATTATAATTTTGGGAGATTTACATACATACCACTTTATACTACTCTATTTACAGCCATCTGAACAAAATTGATTTTTTAGATACTCGATGAATAGTTAATCCATGATTAAATTTGATGAAAGTTAGTAGGCATATTTAATAATGTGACTTGTTGAATTTGAAGATTTTATAAGATATTAGGCATAA
>NW_021441189.1:0-475 GCF_001605985.2 Dendrobium catenatum
TCCCGGATTTACGCAAGCTTCGGATTTAGACGACCTCCAAAAACTATTTGGCTGGATTTACCATAAATCCTGCTTAAATTGAGGCGCAAATCCGCACGTTGAAAAAGTTCTCTAAAAAATATTAGCTTAGATCTTATCAGCTCTTCAAGGAGAAAAAAAAAAGAAGAAGAAGCTAGAATGCCATATATTTATCGCAATAAGACGAATGAGAATCAAATCATTATATTTTCAGCACAGAATTCTAATTCCCAAATGCTTAGAACTTCTAAATTTGCATAAAATCTTCTCTATCTCTATCCACAATACACTAACAATCAGCTTATTTTTACTACATAAGTGCTTTCAGAAGACCTCTCAGGCCCTCCTCAACTTCTCCAAGTAATCATTCCACAGGTCCTGAAAGTCCATCTCTCTGCTCTACCCTCCTCACTCCGCAAACTCCTCCCCTTCCTTCTTCACTTTGCCGTCACTGAGA
>NW_021441190.1:0-311 GCF_001605985.2 Dendrobium catenatum
GATCTTCTTGATTAAACAAGTGACCAGTTGTTTGTCAGAGGCACCACGTCTCATTTCTCATGAGATCCTCCCAAGTATCCAATAGAGGGTGAATTCCAAAAACTTTAAAATTTTACTTTATATTTCATTCACTTCAAATCAAATATCATTATTTTTAAAACTCTTGAATTTGAAATACTTTATACATCTTACTTCAATGTAAAGATGAAAGAAAACCGTTTAATTCCAAATGAACTTATAATGCAATATTATAAAAAATTTCCAAAATAGTTTCAAAAACTTGTAAACATTGTTCAATTCATCTATAATAA
>NW_021441191.1:0-339 GCF_001605985.2 Dendrobium catenatum
CCGTCCGGACTCCACACAGAATAATTTCTCGTGATTCTGAGCTTAATTTGTTGATTATTTGTACCTGTGGAAAAATTGTTAGGTGCGGACTATATAAGTAGCTCTAATTGCGGATAGCGTACATGAGCACCTAGTAATAAACTTGTTGTGTACTATGGGCATCTCCAACCGAACTCTTCATTTTTTCACTTCAAAATGCAATAATAGCTATATCAAACATTACTTCATCTCCAACCAACTCCATTTCTAACGTCAAAAAAGGAGATTTTATGAAGATTCTTTCTCATCTTTATTTCCATAAAAAAAAAAAAAATTTCCATAAATATTGACGTCGCACTG
>NW_021441192.1:0-750 GCF_001605985.2 Dendrobium catenatum
TAAAAGTCTTGCAATATACATTGTGTAGATGAAAAAAACGTATACTTTATTTTATTTATTTTCTTAGCATGCAACGTTGATGCCCTTATAAAATCCAATATTATAAACCATAATAACAAAGAGTATCTCAATAATAATTCCTTCAAAATTACAACCATATGACAAGGACTCTCCATCTTTTCTTTCAATGTCTTGGTCCAATAACGCTAGCTAAGATCAGCAAAAATGGTCTCTTCCCCAGAAGAGATCAAAGTCAAACATGCGGCGACCAATGGACCCCAACTTAAGTCTAGCACTTGCTAAACAATGGGTTCGTTGTCAAATGCCTCCTTACCGAGTACCACAACCCAACCCTATTCAATTGTTTGAGTGACACTAACCATATGCAAACATCCAACAACTCACAACCTAGGCGAACAAAATAAAATCAAGCTCTAAATCACTGACTAGTCGTAAACTAGGGGTGTAAACGAGTCGAGTCAAGCTCGAGTAAGGGGGTGTTCGAGCTCGAGCTTGACTCGCGAGTCAAATATCGAGCTCGAACTCGACTTGTGATACTATAACAAGCTCATCGAGCTGCTCGTCCGGTTTTACCGCCCAATTTTTTGTTTTCCCGCCCAGTTTTACCGCTCGATTTTTGCACAAGTGGAGAGAAGAAACTACTAGAAGAAACTAACCGGTTATTATATTATTTATAAGAAAAGAAGACTGTTAGCATTTATTAGCATTGATGTCAGCATTTATTAGCAT
>NW_021441193.1:0-308 GCF_001605985.2 Dendrobium catenatum
AATCCGAGAGCAGTTTTTTTTATAGCCGCCACAATAGCAGATTTGATTGTAAAAATAGCAAAACAGCAGCAAGAAAGGAATAAAACACAAATGCAGTTGCAATTTGTAAAACTAATGGTCGTGGAGCAAGGTAGGTGTGCCAGATGAGTTGTCAGGTCGATTTTAGTTCTGATCCAAAAATGATTTGATCAGAATCCAATCCGTTCTAATCCAACACATTTAACTAACGGGTCAAAAATATCAACCTAAAGTTAACCAGTCTAACCGAACTTGACCCATTTACCCATTTTGATTAATAACTTTTTTTA
>NW_021441194.1:0-427 GCF_001605985.2 Dendrobium catenatum
GATATGATGAAAAAAATGTTGGAGTTTCAAACCCAATTGGCGGCGTCTGATGCAAAAGGGTCCGCAGCGAAGAACGACAACTTTGAAATCCATCGGGAGGAAGAGGAGGAAATCATGGAAGGGAGTAGGGGAAGGCCTCATCTGGAGCCTTTCCAGAGAGAAGAGAGAAGAGGAAGGTATGTGGAAAGGCAAAGCTATGGAGGTGGGGAACCCAGATGGGCTGGTTGGGAGCATCGGGGGGGATTTCAGGGGCGCCGGAAAACAGTTTTTGAACCGCAGCGAAGAACGACAACTTTGAAATCCATCGGGAGGAAGAGGAAGTGGAAATCATGGAAGGGAGTAGGGGAAGGCCTCATCTGGAGCCTTTCCAGAGAGAAGAGAGAAGAAGAAGGTATGTGGAAAGGCAAAGCTATGGAGGTGGGGAACC
>NW_021441195.1:0-866 GCF_001605985.2 Dendrobium catenatum
CATGTGGTTGAGCAGAGTTTTCAGGGAGATCTGGGAGGATGCGAGGCTGTCGAATCGAAGGTGGAGGATGTGTAGAACTTGCCGTATCTGCAAGTTCGTTATCCTGTCGAGACTGGGGAAATCTTCTAAGTGGGGGGAGATGAACTTCTGCTCGAGGATGTTCGAATTGGACATCCTCCACCCGTGGTGGATTTTGGGGGAGGAAGACTTCCTCCTGCCGTGCTAATCCAGGCTGTCGATTCTCCCGGAGGAGTTGAAGAATTTCGTTCTGTGATTCTTCCATTTTCCGAATCCTTTCTTCCAAAGAAGGCCCTGACGTCCTTTCACCGGCAGCATTTTGCCCCCCGGGGTGCAAAGATACTGAGATTGGTCGTCTATGGTTAATAGACGAGTTTCTGGATTGACGAGAGTTGGAGCGAGAAGCTCCAACCAAACGACTGCTGCGTCTATTCACCATCGTAGCAGTATTCGAAGTAGTGGGATAGTGATTTCCCACAGACGGCGCCAAACTGTTGCGTGCGAGAATATACGTGGAGGTAGAGTTTGTAAATTCGCGTCCTAGTGTTGCACGAGTATTCCGCACGCAATGTGAACACCAAGGTTTTTACGTGGAAAACTCAAAAAGGGGAAAAACCACGGGGCCTTGCCCAGTTGCAAATTTTCACTAGTGTTTTCGTAGATTACAAATGGCGGATTTCTTCCCACAAGTCGGGATAATCCAAATACAACTTGTCTCTTTCACAAAATTCACAAAATCCTGCGAATTCCCTGTGTTTTTCGAGAATCCGGCAGAGTTCCGGCGTCTTCAGGCGGCAGGAAGAGCTTCGGAGGTGGTCGAGGAGGTGAGGAATCTCCTTTTCCCCTTT
>NW_021441196.1:0-300 GCF_001605985.2 Dendrobium catenatum
TTCAAACTGCAATAATAATACTGCCCACCTGGCTAGACGACCTGTCAACGCTGGTCTTGTCATCAAAAACTTCAGTGGATCGATCTTTGATATCAGTGTGATTTTATGGGATAGCATATAGTGGCGGAGTTTCTGAACTGCAAAAATTAGCGCCAGACAATGCTTTTCAATTGGGGAATAACGACTTTCTGCTCCAATCAACCTTCGACTGATGTAGTAGAGCGCATTTTCTTTTCCTTCTTCATTATTCTGAGCCAATAGTAATCCGAGGGACTCTTCTAGTGCAGCTGTATACAGTAT
>NW_021441197.1:0-279 GCF_001605985.2 Dendrobium catenatum
CAGCAAGGTTACAAAACCCAAGACCAAACAGCTTTTTTCTACACCCTACTCCCCCTTTTGTCATCACAAAAAGGGGGTCTAGAAACACAAGAAAAACATCACAAAAGACTAACAAGCACACTAAAAAGACAGGAAATAAATAACAAAAAAATACAGACTAAAATAACGAGGGATCCAGATCATCAGATGGAGGTGGTGGAGGTGGCTACTGAAAGCAGGTGGCAAGTGTAGTGAACTGAGCATTGAACCAGGCAATGTCCTGGTCATGCTGCTGCTGCT
>NW_021441198.1:0-268 GCF_001605985.2 Dendrobium catenatum
CCAAGCTAACAACAAGTTGCAAGTAGGAGATGAAATCTCGATGCACACGAAAGATGTGTTAATTCCTACAACAATCCCTACAATTGCCTGTTGATCGAGATGGCAATATGGGAGACAAGCAATCAAAGATCTTTCCCTACAAGCAAGGGCAATAATGAACCACCTGAGATTGGTGAAAGGTGGATGTGATGCAAGAAACGAGGGTCTCCTACAAATATTCCTAGGAGTTCATAGCAAACACTACGGATCCTTACAAACAAATACGAGC
>NW_021441199.1:0-304 GCF_001605985.2 Dendrobium catenatum
ACCATATACTAACTTTTTTATAAATTATTCAAGCTTGGAATATAGATGAACATGAGGATCATCAAATTCTTTGATATCTCACCCTCCATTTAAAAATTGAGTAATTATTTAATCATATATATTTATGATTATTAATGTACCAATTGGTACTTATCTTCATTTGAAATGATAAATCCAATACATTTAATTTCATAAAATTAAGGGACGACTTATTACAACTTTTAGAATTGGCATAATAATCCTCCATTCATTCACATTGTGTGGTAAATGAGGTGTTAAATCTAGTTTACATTTGACTGTGCAA
>NW_021441200.1:0-2832 GCF_001605985.2 Dendrobium catenatum
AACCACACCATGGACCTGGCATTGATGATAGTGCTTTGCAATATTCATGCAATCGTCAATCATTATAAGCTAGTAATACCCAAGTATTTTGATTTTCAATTTCATTTTTGGTCCCGATTGATGTGCACTGCATAGTCCTGAATGAACCTCATTAGCTATCTTCAGGGCTTCCCATTTGTCCAAATAACGTAGCCACATCTGATCAAATGATCAATTGTACAATGAATTATTAACTAGTGTATAAGATAGGGCATGTTTCTTAATATGGTTAGAGAGAGATTTATCATGAGGAAGTTCTTCTTCTTGAAGGTAGTCGATTAACTATCGTCACCAATCGCCATCCTCATCAGTTGTTTAGGAGGCAGAAAGGACTTGGAAGGGTTTGTTACTGATATATTCCAAATCTATAGGAGAGAGTGTTTTGCGGCCCTGAATCTCTATAGGGATGGAATCTTCCTCATGACATGCAAATTCCTTTGCAAGCTTTGCTAAGGCATCCGCTGCAGAATTGCTTCCATGGGGAACCCTATACAGAGTGACGATAGGAATTTGTTCAAGCAAGTGAAGGTTATACTGGTGGTATTTTAAGAGATTAGGAATTAAGACCTTATAGGTTCCTGCAACTTGGTTAATCACCAATTAAGAATCACCGAAGATCTTAATCGCTTTAATCTCCATCAAAATTGCAAATTCCAAATTACTTATTAGAGCTTCATATTCAACCTCATTATTCATGCAAGGCCCCGATAAGTGGTAGGAAAAGTGCATCATCCCTCTCTCCAGCATTATAAAAATTAAGCCGACTCCAGCCTTTCCGGGGATTATAGATTATTGGATTGCATCCCGACGGGAGGATGCTACACCATCAAAATATAGCTCCCAGACAACTTCTTCAGATTCTCTCAAACTCATGATTTGTTCATCGGGTAAACCATCGTTTAAAGGAGAATCTGCAGGTAGCGGGTGTGCCGCCAGAAAACCGGCAACGGCCTGCCCTTTTACAGTATGGAGGGGAGTGAAAATAATCTCAAATTGGAGTAGTATCATAGACTATCGAGTCAAGCGTCCTAACAACATAAGTCGGGTCATAAGATACTGCAAAGGATTAACTCTGGAAGTCAAACTGATCGAGTGGGAAAGCATGTAATGCCTTAGCTTTTGGGCCGCAAAAACTAAAGCGAGGCAATGCTTCTCAATTTACGGGTATCGAATTTTGGTGGGCTAAAGTCTTCGGCTAAGGTAGTATAGAGCATTCTCTTCCCTTTATCATTGACGTGAGCTAATAGGGCACCTAAGGATTCATCTAAGGATGCAGTGTAGAGGATCAAAGGTTTTCCAGGAACTGGGGCTACCATAACTAGCGGGTTAGAAATGTATTGTTTGATATCATCAAAGGCATTCTGACACTTCTCTCCCCATATGAATTTAGTATCTTTCTTGGCAAGGACTGAGAAGGGTTGATATCTCCCGGAAAGGTTGGAAATAAACCTCCTTATGTATGCCAATCTACCTTGTAGAGATCTTAACTGGTAAGGCTCTTAGGAGATGGAATATCTAAGATGGCTTGAATTTTAACAGGGTCGATCTCAATTCCTTGGTGCCTCACTACGAATCCTAGGATTTTTCTGAAGTGACACCAAAGGCACATTTAAAGGGTTAATTTTAAAATCGTAGCGGCGCAACCGTTCAAATACAACCCTCAAGTCATATAGGTGAGCCTCTTTGACTTTACTCTTAACAACTAAATCATCAATATAGCTTTCGACTTAATTGTGGATTAGATCGTCAAAGATATGGGTCATGGCCCACTGGTAGGTTGCCCCAGCATTTTTTAGGCCAAATGACATCACCTTATAACAAAAGATCCCTATAGGGGTTCTGAACGCAGTATTTCTCTCATCTTCTGGGGCCATCTTGATTTGGTTATAACCAGATGAGCCATCCATAAAGGAGAAAATAGCATGTGAGGAGGCAATGACCACTATAAGTTATGGTAAGGGTAGAAGGAATTCATCTTTAGGACATGCCTTATTCAGATCCCTATAGTCGACACAAATTTGAATCTAATCATTTTTCTTTCGAACTAGCACGACACTGGCCACCCAAGAGGGGCATTGTTCCTCTCGGATGAATCCTACTTTAGCCAATTTCTTAACTTCAGAAATGACTTGTTGCTCAATCTCTAAGCTCATGCACCGAGGAGCTTGTTTGATAGGAATGACATCATGTAGAACTCCAAGTTTATGGACCGCTACCTCAGCAGACAAACCCAGCATTTCGTCATATGTCTAGGCAAAGTAATCCCTAAACTCAGATAATAACTGGATCAAATCCTGGGTCTCACTCTCGCTCAGTAAAGTACTTATGAAAGTAGGGCGAGGGTCATCGTCGGTTTCCAAGTTAATTTATCTTAACTCGTCGACTGTTGACTTAATTTCCTCTTCGAATTCAGGGGTGCATCCCGAACTTGAAGTTCATCGAGATCATCTAAAGTCTCCAAACATAGCCCATCCAGGGGATAGATGGGATCCGTAGGGACATTTGGAGATTCAAGATGGTAAGTTATCATTTAGGCAATACTCATCGTTATCAAATGAACTGACGGTTCTAAAGCCGATACCACATGATAGATTTTTCTTAATCTTAGTTTGCCAAATATTCTCGTGGTATCTAGCTTGACCCTTAGTCCACCGGTATGGTACAGGGCCTTTGGAGAAAGGATTTTTCACACAAACAGGGAAGTTGCCAAAAGGTGATTCCACTAACTTTTTGAAATTTGAATCCTCAAGGGTTACATTGTTAAGATAGTTGCTATTTGAATGCTTTACATTT
>NW_021441201.1:0-206 GCF_001605985.2 Dendrobium catenatum
AATAAATCCACTACAATGTCTAATGACTCATACAATATTACCAGGGAGATTAGCCTGATTGTTAATGATTATGTAACAGTTTAAAATAACCTTCATCCCTTTTATATGTTGTTAAAGGGAAAGGTATTTCAAATTTCTTAACATCTCATCAAGTATGGAAAGATTGTTTGATAAATGATGAACTACAAGATTAACAAATCATGAAG
>NW_021441202.1:0-200 GCF_001605985.2 Dendrobium catenatum
GAGAATAAAGTGACAACTTCTGAAATGATTGTCACTTAACCTAAATGACTTATGATATTACTGATTTCTTATAACATGTCTGATATGATTGAGATTGATTTCTAGATTGTCCTACATGACTGAATACAAAAAAACACCAAAAATAGTTGGATGCATTTTCTTGCTTACAATGCTTACATATGCATATGACAGGAATATAT
>NW_021441203.1:0-1170 GCF_001605985.2 Dendrobium catenatum
GGACTGTGATTTTTGGACTGGGATTTGATACCCTGGAATTTTACATGGATGGACATGAGATAGTCAAACTGGATGCCAGTAAAAAATCCTACCCCTGAACTTGAACTGATTGTGGGAGCTACATCTGCTGTACCAGTAGAGAGTGAGACCCAGAAACTGCCTGAACCAGTTGTTGAGACCCCCACTGATGTTAAGTCTGTTTTTGAGAAAGGATCTAGTTCGGGATTTAACTTTTCTACTAAGAATCAAAAGAAGAACTATTTGAGGAGACTTAGAAAGAAGATCTCTAAGGCAAAGAGAGTTGTGCCTTTTAAGACTTTAGCTCAAGTAGAGCCTGAGGCTGCTGAGGAGCTACCTATTTCTGCTTCCTCTCCCCTCCTAAAGGGGAGTCGCTTTTACCCCCTGGCTTCAGCTCAAGGGGAGGAGAGGGAAGCTAGGATAGCCCGTTCCCCACCATGCCCAATCGACTACTCGACTAAAAAGACTCCAAAGGAAAAGCATCTGTAGAAAACAAGGGCTTTGAGAAACATAATTCATACGTGTGCTGCACAATCTGGGCAAACAAAGGAGCAGTACATGAAACAGTTGAAGGGAGTGATCTCTCATCGCTTCCAAAAAGAAGTGTTAAAAGAAGAGGTGTCTAAGGCGAAGAATCTGACTCCACAACCTGTTAGGAGAAATAAGAAGTATGTTAGACAGCCCGCCACTTCAGTACTAGTTGATGGATACCACTGAGCGCCATGCCCTCCGTCCTCTCAAACGGAGAGTATTTTGTTAACTGGGTCCGAGAGAGGCCACCATCCTACTGGTAGACCCCCGCTACCCCTTCATAAACCTGTGCAATTGGCCTCAGTGATTGTTAAGCCAAAGGGGGTCGAGATTCAAAAGTTTATGGACATTAAAGCGAAAAGACCCAAATCTCCTGGAAAGAAATATGTGCCAAAGAGAAATAAGTTAGAGAGTCTGCCACTACCTCTTAGAACTTCTAAGTTCATTTTGCAGCTCCAACGAGTTCCAGCCAACCCTACTCCGGTTTCAGTTGATGGATGTTCAGTTTAGTACCCAAGTTGTTACAGTTGACAGTCCTACCACAGCCAATTTAGTTCGAGATCCAATAGCCACCACCCCTGTTGCCCCAGTTGATGATCCCCAAGGTCCGAGTGTCATTCC
>NW_021441204.1:0-208 GCF_001605985.2 Dendrobium catenatum
TCCTTCTGAGTGAAAATATATTTCAAACTTTTATGATATGTAAAGATTTCACATTTTACCCCATACAAATAGTGTCTCCAAATTTTCAATGCAAATACTATTACCGCCAACTCTAAGTCATGAGTGGGATAGTTCTTTTCATGTGGCTTAAGCTGTCTGGAAGCATAGACGATCACTTTTCTGTTCTGCATTAACACACAACCCAATC
>NW_021441205.1:0-279 GCF_001605985.2 Dendrobium catenatum
ATGAAAATAAGGAGGCATTTTGAACCAAAGAACACAAATTTTTTTTTTCAAAATTTTTTTTTTAACAAAAATAAAAAAAATCAAATCAGGACAAGACCACAAGCCAAAAGACACAATATCAAAATGCAAGCAAAAACATACAAATATAATAATTTCTCCCCCTTTTTGATAACAACAAAAAGTGAAGAAGAAAAGATAAGAAATGTAAGTAATTATATGAAATTCATTTGAGAATTTAATCTAAAAGTGATTGACATAAGGTATGCAATCTAAAACTAA
>NW_021441206.1:0-201 GCF_001605985.2 Dendrobium catenatum
TAAAGGCGTGCTTAGGACAGTTCTCCAGTTTTCCACGGACATTGAAGCAAGGTTTTGAGTTTTAGAAAAGTTCATACCTCCGCGGGTTTGTCGTGGTTGACACATGGATCGAGGGGTCACTCGCCTACCTCGTCGTAAGTGTCGCACCGGGTTCCCTCCTACCACGGCCAATAGAGGCGTGCTTAGGTGGTTTGACGGTTC
>NW_021441207.1:0-336 GCF_001605985.2 Dendrobium catenatum
TAGAGGGGCGAAGGCAAGCGTGGGCCTCACGCCAGTGGGTTGGTTGCCATTAGGTTTCACCGAGGGATTAGTTACGTCGTCAAGCACCTTCTAAAGGGTGGCAGTAGGTAGATACCCAGTTTCAAAAACAAATAAATAAATAAAAGTGGCATCTATCTAGCTTTTTTAGGCTTCGTTTGGGATGACTTTCTTATTGCTTCTTAAAATAGCTTTCTTGTACAAAAATTTTAATTATTGAACCGAAAAGATGTTTTAAGAAGAAGAAATAAAATCGTCCCAAATGAAGCCTTAATATCAATCATTATTTTAGATAAGAAGATTTCTCTGATTTTTAGA
>NW_021441208.1:0-212 GCF_001605985.2 Dendrobium catenatum
TTAAGCTGGGGCATTCAAACTTTAAATGTCTGGGTTTTCTACACCCAAAGCAGATAATATCATAAGAAAATTTAATATTTTTACCAATTTTACCTTTGCCTTACTTTTGTTGATGCTTCTGCGTGCGCCTCAATAGACTTTCAAATTTGTTTATTATCAAAGCTATATCCTTAGTCTCATCATCTAGTGAGCTACATTCATCCGTATCTTTA
>NW_021441209.1:0-866 GCF_001605985.2 Dendrobium catenatum
AAAACTATAAATAGAGCCCTCATTCTTCACAAAGGGGACTCAAGAGAAGAGAGAGAAGAAGAATGGAAGAAGAAGAGAAAGGGGAAAAGGAGAATCCTCTCCTCCTCGACCACCGCCGGAGCTCTTCCCGCCGCCTGAATACGCCGGGATTCTGCCGGATATTCGGGAGAATGCCAAAATTCTATCCAACTTCCACGGGATGCCAAAATTATGCCCAAGTCCCACGAATTTCTGAAATTCTTCCCAATTAACAAGATAGTTCCCTCATGACGCCGAAATTCCGCTCAAATGATGCAGGAGTTCTCCTCAGCCACCAACAGACATTAGACTCCTAATCGACGTCGGACCTTCACTCTTCGCCAAGTTTCTACCCGACGCCGGACGTCCACCGGTTATCGGACTTTATCTGGACGTATATCCGAAGATGGGTTTCTTTCCATTTTTTGACTTCTACCTGACGCCGTCCTTCTGATCTTCATCGTCAGACATAGTCCTTCCAGCCTCCGTCGCAAGACAACGATCCTCCCGATCTCCGTCGCCCACCGACAACGGTCCTTTCAACTTCCGTCGTCAGCCGACTACGATCCTCCTGACTTATGTCACCCGCCGACTACGGTCCTCCCCACCAAGCGAATACGTCAACATTGACTCTTTATATTCCCAACATGTAATGTACTTCATATAATGTACATTAAACACATGCCTTTCTCAAAGGAAGGGCCTCGTTTGTAATCAACTACAATACTAGTGGATTCATTCAAACTGGGCTAGGCCCCGTGATTTTTCCTCCTTTTTCAGGGGTTTTCCACGTAAAAACTCTGGTATGAACGCTAGACCCTCTCTCTTATCTGATTGCGTGCCGTATT
>NW_021441210.1:0-434 GCF_001605985.2 Dendrobium catenatum
ACCAAGGTACATCCTCTTGCAAATGTCTAGTGAGAAGGTAAACTTATGCCATAAAAATATAAATGAGTTATATAACCTATCAATTCTTATATACAGAATCTAAGGATCTAATGCCATAAAAATTAAACCGTGTTTCCATCAGAGCAATATCATATTTAAAAAAATAAAAACTTATCACTTTTTTAAGTATTTAAGGGTATTTTAAATATTTTTATAATAATATAGTGTAGTTTAGATAAAATTAATCATACATCAATAAATTAATGTGAAACATGTTAATTTAAAATGAATAAAAAATAAAAGTTTTACCATATAAGCTTATTACCTTTAGTTTCCCTAATTATACATCTTTTCATCTTTGATTACAATTACATAATCAATAAAGCTTATAAAATTTATTTAATAAATAAATCTTAAAGATTTCTATATAATGA
>NW_021441211.1:0-249 GCF_001605985.2 Dendrobium catenatum
AATATCGCTTGTGACTATATATCTAGTCAAGCTCGTGAGCTTGAGTTTGAATGATCGAGCCGAGTTCGAGCTCATTTGTTGGGCTCAATTCGAGCTCGAGTTGTCTATTTGAGTGAAGAATCAATCTCGAGTTTGCTGTGTCTTGAGCTCGACTCGACTTATTTACATCCCTAGATAGAAACAATGTCCAAAACCTTCCTATTGTTTGGGTGGCATTATGAGTGTTCTAATGTGTGTCACTCACACACT
>NW_021441212.1:0-628 GCF_001605985.2 Dendrobium catenatum
GATGTTTAGTGTTTTTCAATATTGTGAAACTTTGTTCATTTATGTTATCCTCTTCTCCAAGAGAAAGTACGTTAACAATTTCACGCATACTGTGAACTCTAACACTAAGATCCTTGATTCGAGAATTACGCGATCTTCATTGCATCTCAATCACTGGATGGTCGATCCCAGGGGGATTCGATCCGGCCTCTTCCATACAGGCTAAAATCATCAAACAACACTTTGATTAACAATCTCGAAAAGGTCAAACATCCTTGGTGGGTGTCATATAGATCTTTAAATTCTTGATCCAAGAAAGATATATCTTGATCATTGGATAATTGGTCTCAAGGAGAACCAATTCGACTTCTTCCACACATGTTAAAAGGCATTGAGAGTGCTATAACTAATAACCTCGGAAAAGTCAAGTGTTTTGAGACAGTAAAAAAAATTGTCATCTGAGTTGAGTAAAATACTAAAATATTCTTTACTGGTTAGTTTGAAATAACTCCTTATAAAATCATAAGAAATCACACATGTGGATACAAACATCTTACACATACTAATTACTTAAAAAAAAAAAACTATATGTTATATGATTTCAATATCATCATCATCATCACTAGAGAAGGCCTTCCTCAGCTCACTT
>NW_021441213.1:0-213 GCF_001605985.2 Dendrobium catenatum
TCTCTACCGCCGCGAATATTCTAGGACGCAACAGTTTTTATATTTTATATTTTATTATTCCTTACTTAGGAGAATTTTTTTTTTTATTATTTCCAGCTGAAATAGCATGACCAAATAAGGGTTTATTTGGGGCAGCTATGTTGTTTTGAATGGATTTTTTTTTTAATTATTATGAATATTACAAATATATATTTTTTTAAAAAAAATCAGATA
>NW_021441214.1:0-1342 GCF_001605985.2 Dendrobium catenatum
TCCGACAACAACGACGATAACTGGTTTCTGGACTCAGTTGCTTCCACTCATCTCACTAATTCGCTTGACAACTTGTCCATCTCATCTCCATATCAAGGGTCGGACACTGTAACAATTGGAGACGGTAGCTCTGTCAAGATCTCTCATACAGGGGCGGGCATTCTCCCGACCCCGTCTAGTAAGCTTACGTTATCACACATTCTTCATTCGCCTTCTTTACAATTTAATCTTCTTTCGATTTCTCAATTAACCAAAGACAACAACATCTCCATTATATTTGATCCCACCGGTTTCATATTAAAGGATCTGACGACGGACAGGGTTATTCTTCGCGGCCCGTGTAAGGAAGGACTCTACCAAATTCCAACAGCAAATAAAAGGCAGCATCACAAATCGCTTGCTGCAAGTACCTCCTCGGCACTCCGGTGGCATCAAAGGCTGGGTCACCCGCACAAGAGAACGTTTAACATCATTTCTAAATGTAATCCTGCATTAGCTCTAGGGAAATATGCCATTAACTGCAATTCTTGTAATTGCTCTAAATGTCATAAGCTGCCCTTTGAGCACTCAGAACATCATAATAACTCTTTACTTTCGCTTATTCACTCCGACGTGTGGGGACCGGCTCCTATTGCATCAAATCAGGGATACAGATATTATGTCATCTTCATCGATGACTACTCTCGTTTTACCTGGGTGTTTCCCCTTCAGTTCAAGTCTGACGTTTTTTCTGTTTTTTCTGCATTTAAAACCCAGGTCGAGAACTATACTTCACAGAAAATCAAAATACTTCAGTCTGACGGCGGCTCAGAATATGTTAATCACGCATTCTTCTCATTTCTAAAACAACATGGGATTCTGCACCGAAAATCCTGTCCCTATACACCTGAACAGAACGGCGTTGCAGAGCGCAAGCACCGTCACGTTATCGAAACCACTCGTACACTTCTTGCCACTGCATCAGTTCCATACGTTTACTGGCCGGATGCGGTATTCACGGCGATATACCTCATCAATCGACTACCGTCGGGCACCATCAAGAACGCCTCCCCGTTTGAATTATTCTACAAACATAAACCTCGCTATGATCATCTAAAGGTGTTCGGCTGCGAGTGTTTTCCACTTGCTCCACCGCACACACGCCACAAACTACAACCTAAAGCTCAGTCTCACGTCTTTCTTGGCTATGTTGAAGATCATAAGGGTTATAAATGCTTAAACATTCATACCAACAAAATTACTATAAGCAGACATATTATGTTTCAAGAAAACAATTTTCCTTTTTCTCAGTACAAGCCTCCGTCCGGCAATGCACCGCAGGAGTCCACAATTCCTCCGCTAT
>NW_021441215.1:0-2964 GCF_001605985.2 Dendrobium catenatum
ATAGGAAACTCAAGAAAACACATCCAAGCTTAAAATTAGAATTTTTGGAGTTATAAAAAGAGCATGCAATTAAGACTAAAGATCATTCTACAATTGATTCAAATCATATGGCTCTACTTGATGAATTTGATGAGTTAAACAAAAAACATTGTGAATTAATTGAAGAGCATGAGTCACTAAAAGTCACACACTCCTCACTTGAATTTGATTTTAATATGTCTAAAGCTGAAGATTGTATTTGCATTAATTAAAGTAAAAAAGTACATAGCAAGTATGGGATAAAAAGCTGCCTTCCCTAGGCAAAAAACAAAAGTGGGAAGGTCTAATACTGTAAAGACAACCATACAAGTATGACAAAATAAAAGGAAAACAATAAAAGTAAGGAGAAGAAGCCCCTTTGATTCACAAGGAGGCCAACCCCAAATGCATGCCCAAGAAGTCCCAGAAGTGCTCAAGGAACAACCCCAGAGGGGGGAGATACCTAAATAGGGGTTAAAACAGCCTGGAGGCTGAGAGATATCCCATTGCTCCGGCACTTGTATGAACACCCCTAGCACCCTAAGGCATGAACAAGGGAAAGGCTTCATTGTTCCTCAAAGGGGACAAAGTCCCCGCCAGTGTCATCTTGAAGATTCTTCCTCCGCTTCCTTGGCAGAGTGGCTATGGGTCCCAACTGGAGTAGTTGCTTCTCCAAAAAGGTCTTCGGTGCCTTGTCTTGTCGCTTGGACAAATTAACAGTTAAAGAGGGGGCAACATTCTCCGATCTAGTGACACTAAAGGTGACCCTTTGTTCTGTAGATGCTTTGCCACTTGGGTCGATGATCCTCTTGGAAATCTCCTCCATCCGTTGAAGTTCAGCAAGAGGGGGCTGCGTTTGGGACTGTGGAGGCTCGACCCCCTTCTTCTGACCTATGGCTGGCTGCTCTGTGGGAGCTTTCTGTTTGTTTCTCTTCTTATGGGTCACCAGATTCCAAGTGCCAAATGAGTCATCCTCATGCACCCCTTGGCCATGGGGGACCGGCATAGACTGCTGTCTCGGGTGTGGAGGGCCGGTCATATGCAGCCCCCCATGCTGGGCTTGGGCAGGTTGAGAAGCTTGAACCTGAGTGGGCGTAGGTCCCTTAGAAGATGTAATAGGGAGGTAGCTACCTTTTGCATGACCAATGAATCCGTAATCAAAGCAGAAGTTTGTAAGGCCTTCATACTCCACCCACTGAAAAAATTTGCCATGGATGCCATTTATCCAAACTCCCAGAAGAAGCTTTTGAGAAAGATCAATCCTAACGCAAATGCGTGCAAAGGATGAGCGTCCCCACTTACTTGTGTGCGAATCCATCCATAACGGCTCACCGAGCAAGTTGGCGATGCGAGTGATGTTGTTGATGTCCCAGTAGATGAGAGGGAGCTGGGGCAGACAGATCCATATCGGAGAGCGAAGACCATGGAGGGAGTTGGGTGAACATGTAGAGTCCCACTTGTCCATCCCAATGATATTGCCAGCAATGATCCAAGGGCCACTAGAAAGCACGGCGTCTCTAGCCGCCAGACTCTGGAAGATGCAAATGAACGTGTTTGGGCCTATAGTTATGATCTTAAACTCACCAAAGTGGAACCATCTCTGTTTGAGTTCCTCAAGAAGGAAGGGGAAGGAAATGCGTCGTGCCATGAGCTTAGCCACAATAGCCATACCAAGCTTGGCAATGTTGTCCTTGACTGAGTTGAGCTCAGGTTCAATAGTAGTCCCATCCTTCCCAAAGAAATTATCTCAATTCATCCTTTCGAGAGGAACATTTTGAATCTTGATCCACACGAAGGGATTGTGCAGTGGGCCATTTGGCTGCAAGGAACAGACCTTGGGGAGCTGCGGGTACTGCCAAATAGCTTCTGGGGCCTTGGAGTCATTATCACAAGCACCTTGTGTGAATGATTCTATAACAATTCACAAGGGCATGGCTGTAACCATGGGTGGTTCACACCTATTGCTAACAGACTCCTTTTCCCCCATATCAGCATCCACACCCATCGGAAGCTTAGCTCCACACGAGCTAGAAGGAGGTTCCGGGCTAACCTGCAGGTCCGGATCAAGGAAGACAGCAGCTGCCACATTTTCTTGAAGGTTTTGCTCGGTGGAGTCCGGCTCAGGTCCTTCCTCATCCAGCGTAAAATGTCCAGGAGATCCCATCTGGTCGTCGGAAGCATCCTCAAAGACCCCCAGCTGGTCATCCTCCATATCGTGTTGCGAGTAGGACTTGCCCGATTCGTCCATCCAGTTATCGGATCTGCCATCCTTGAGGGAACTACAGCCGGAGCCACTCATACTCCCAGATCCAGTTTCCAACTGCTGGCCAAGGGCGTGCGAAGTTCCCCCGTCATCAGAGCGATCTGTGTTGGACAGAGGAGAGAAGCCTATGGAGCTTAAAATGAGCTCCCGAGTAGCTTGAACCTTCGCACTCTGAGAAGTAATCCCAAGGGTAGTCTGGTCTTTGGGATGCTTGGACTGAGAGGTCGCCACCATCAGACTGGGCTGAGTCGAGACCATAGCCGAAGAGAACAAGTTCTCTTTAACCGGGCGAGAAGCTCCCGAGGACTTGGCTCCTCTTTCCTTCCCAGCATCACAAAGAGCAGTTCCATGGACAGAAGAGGCAGAGATGCACCCTATTTCTGGAGATTTGGAATGAGACCCTGGTTTATTAGCTGTAGACACCGGCACATCCCCATCGGCATCCTCAGTGGCCAACACCTGCCACCTATTCCCTTGCTTTCTCTCCTTCTTACCACCTCAAGCACCGCCGACCCCCCCATTTGGAGGAGGTGACCTAGGGCCACCTCCTCTAGCCATCCCAGAGCTTCTCTCTCTAAAACCACTCTAGAGAGAGAAAGAAGATGGAGAAAAACTTGAGGATTGAGAATAAAGTCTTAAAAAACAAAAATTTGAAGATTCAAAATGAATTAGATGCATATAAG
>NW_021441216.1:0-678 GCF_001605985.2 Dendrobium catenatum
ACTGTTTAAATTTTAAAAAATACTAACTGTTTAACCATTCTAGATGTCTATTTATTTAAGCAAGCCCATCTACAGTTAATTGGGCCTAATAGTGTGACGGCCACGTAAGCCCGGTTTTTTTTTAAGGACAATTTACAACAAATTTTAATATGATATGAGTCTCTATATGGCCGTCAAGATGATTGTCAACAAATAACTTTTAATACACTTTTTTTTTTACCTTTGTTAGGGGAGTCAATGGTGGAACTTTTATTTGGTCCGGTGAATGGACGTAGATCTACGTTCGGCCGGCACTGAGATTGTGCCACGTAGCAGGCTCAAAACCGTGAACCCGACCCGGCGAATAGTGGGTATGTCGCACGTGCGTTTTTTAAATCCATGACAACCCAATATTGCTAGGTATTAATCGATTTTGCTCGGTAATAACGAGAAATATCATTATGTGAAAACAAATACCGAGTAATACCGTGCAATACCGAGCAATACCGAGTTTTTCTAGAAAAACTCGGTATTGCTCGGTATTGCTCGGTATTACTCTGTATTGCTCGGTATTGGTCTTCACAGAGCGGTATTTCTCGTTATTGCCAAGCAATACCTAGCAATACCGAGTAAATACCGAGTAATACCTAGCAATACGCGAACATAGCATTCCCGGGTTCTGGTCGGGGTTAAGTCGTC
>NW_021441217.1:0-273 GCF_001605985.2 Dendrobium catenatum
TTTGACTTGACAAACTCTGACTTGACAACAAAATAAATTTGACAAACTGCAAATTGACAAACAACCTAGGACTTCCTAACTTGCTCTGATACCAAATTGATGCAATTGATGCAATCAAAAATTTGGGAGAGGGACCCAAATTTTTTATCACAAAAAACTTAACCTTACTAGGAAATAGAACATTACAAAACTTATAATAATTAGACAAATTAAACAAAACAAAATACAAATTTAATATTATAAAAACTATTACAACTTGGACACTTACAAACG
>NW_021441218.1:0-378 GCF_001605985.2 Dendrobium catenatum
GGATGTTAAATTTTCTATAAAGTTAAAATTTATTTAATAAAAGATAAAAAATGAACATAGGATTAAAATCAACCAATTTTTCTTTTTTTAAAAAATAATTAATTCATGACTCCTTTAAAGGATCACTTCTTAAAATTACAATAAATAAGCCTTGCTCACTTCGCAGTGACTATTGACCAATCCTAATTGGCCTTACCCTCACATGCATAGCCTTAAGTCAGCATATAGATTTTTGTTCCTTCTCAACATAGAGGGATAATTCACTTTGCATTGCATAGTACCATTTATAGTCGGGTTTGATACCCATTTCCTTTTCTGTCTCCTACCACTTTTGCATTTGTATAAGACTTGATAACATGGATTTGATACGCTAGGTGG
>NW_021441219.1:0-265 GCF_001605985.2 Dendrobium catenatum
TAACCAAGGGTTGCATTTTTATCTAAATCCAACCATTATAATAGGATGATTTTGATTTCTCTAATATTGTAGGCTATCCATGATTATCTTCTTAGTTGAAGTTGCGACTTGAAAAGGTTCTGATCTTGAGGTATAGGACTTAGATGGATTATAGCTTCGGTTTGCTAGAGAACTCTTCGTTAGTAGGATTTTTATGGTTGGATTCAATTGGGAATATGTGTGGGAAGATGTGGGGAGCTCAAAGGGATCTCAAAGGTTTAGATAA
>NW_021441220.1:0-240 GCF_001605985.2 Dendrobium catenatum
CTTAGAGGATCGATTTAAGATTTAAGATTTATACTAGAATGGTGCCATAGGGGGCGTTCTCCAACTCTAGCAAATTATCATGAAGAAAGGATTCCTAAGTGTGGGGACTCACACCTAACTTCAGAGGATCAAATGTTCATATGGAAAGGAAGCCTAAGTGTTGGGACTCACACCTAACCATAGAGGATCGATTTAAGATTTATACTAGGATGATGCCACGAGGGGCGTTCTCCAACTCTA
>NW_021441221.1:0-265 GCF_001605985.2 Dendrobium catenatum
AGGGGTCTAAAGACTCCTAAAAATTCCTAAAAAATTCTGGGATGTTTTATATGTCACTAAGTTTAAGTGTTGCAGTTTTTATATCAATTCAGAATTTATCCTAGTTCCTCGAAAACTTCTAAGTTCGCTAGACAGGTCCTTAATTTTTGTCCCTAGGGTGTCACTACGTTATGTGGGTCTGAATCGAAGTTTTAGCTAACCCTAATTAAACACACCAAGTCCTTAAATCTAGGAGAGCCTAAGCTAAGTGCTTGTGGTGCAACCT
>NW_021441222.1:0-291 GCF_001605985.2 Dendrobium catenatum
TTTATTCATTAATCATATCCAATCTTAAGTTCAATTTTAAGTTCTACTTGATGTTGTTCAACTCAAATTCAATGTTCACAAGTTCTTGCTTTGAGTTCAAGTCTTCTTTGTAGTTCATTTGCAAGTTCAAGATGAGTTCAGTGTTCAAGTGAATGTCCCATGTTGTCCGTTGAGTTCGTTTGAGCTCAAAATGAATCCTTGTTCATGTTCGAATGAGAGTCCAAGTTCATATTCACTTAGAATTGAATTTAAATGGGTTCAAGTTCATTTAGATGGATTGAATCAAGTCCA
>NW_021441223.1:0-301 GCF_001605985.2 Dendrobium catenatum
GATTTGTGTAGAAAACTTAGAGAATTTCCAATATCTAGGATACATCTCCTTTTGTTTCAACATTTAAACCATTTAAACTTAGTGACATCTTCAGCCTTTAGAGAAATTTTCACTGAATTTAGAAGTCATTAACACCCTTAATAAAATTTCCTAAGTTTATGACCTTAATTAAGCTTTAAACTTCCAAAATGTAATAAATCCATTTTAACTCTAAAAAATACATTTAACCCCTCTAATTGACCAGAATTAAGTCCTTAATTAATGAAAATTAAAAGCCCCTAGATTTGATAGCTAATTAAGC
>NW_021441224.1:0-371 GCF_001605985.2 Dendrobium catenatum
AGGATAGCCTTTTTTAAATCCACGCCTCCCTTCTATCTAATCAGTTTTCCTCCCATTGATCAAAATGCAATATTTAGGATCTAAGAAACATTACAATAAAAGCTCCATAAACTTATTAAAAAAGTTAAAATGACTTAGCACTTGCCTCAAAGCTTGCCATCCCATACTATCATAGGCTTGTTCG
This sequence comes from Dendrobium catenatum, assembly GCF_001605985.2. Classification (NCBI taxonomy): domain Eukaryota; kingdom Viridiplantae; phylum Streptophyta; class Magnoliopsida; order Asparagales; family Orchidaceae; genus Dendrobium; species Dendrobium catenatum. The sequence continues at coordinate 185 of NW_021441224.1, forward strand.
ATGTCAAGTTTTATTACTAAAAGACATTTTCTTACTTTAGAATACTAAAATTTGTTGAAAAATTATTGAGCCAACATCTCATGTTCTAAAAGGATTGTCCTATAATAAAAGTAGCTTGCTCCACCGAAATGATCTTGTGAATAGCCTTCTCCAATCTATTCAATATCAGCTTTGCGTAAATTTTATA
>NW_021441225.1:0-220 GCF_001605985.2 Dendrobium catenatum
TGACATATCCACCCATCAAAACAACCCCCCAATCTCCTCAGCAACCACATTTAAGTTTTTCTGCTGAAGCACTTCAGTCTCTACAAGAAACAATCATGAAATCCTGCCAAGAAACATGCACAAAACTTTTTCGAGAATTTAAAGACAGACTGAGCACAAAGTTTGAAGATCTTACTGAGAGATTTGGAGTTATTGAGGTCAAGCTCAATAATTACATTGA
>NW_021441226.1:0-325 GCF_001605985.2 Dendrobium catenatum
CGAACCACTATAAATCTGGTGTGTTCTTTTCTTATTTCCTACTTCCGCACTTTAATTTCCGCACTTTGATTGTGGTGATTTGGTTTGTGGTTTTTGTCTTAAAGATTAACCAATTCACCCTTCTCTTACTTAGCCTTGGGCCAGTTCATATAGGGCTTAACATCCCTAATGAATTTTCAAGTGAATTCAGAGCACTTTTTAGTGTCATCTGAGAACTTTCAAGTGGTATCAGAGCGGTTTTCAAAAATTAAGTTTTAAAAAGCTTTTGAATTTTGATCCAAGGCTAACTTTTCAAATCGTAATGTTGCGGAAGGTTATTCAATCA
>NW_021441227.1:0-1296 GCF_001605985.2 Dendrobium catenatum
AGATCTACATTTTCCGCCATGGTTTTGTGTGGAGCTCGCCGCGCTGCCCTTCGCCTATCAGTGTTCCTTCTCTCCGCCATCTTCTTGTTCCTCGCCGCGGCTGCTGACGACGCTGCCCACGACGACGAGTCGACCCCCAAATCTGCAACTTGCAGCAACAGATTCCAGTTGGTAAGGGATTATGTCTTATGAGCTTTTACTTAGGGGATTGCGAGCTTGGCTTTTATATCCATTCTTCTTGAGCAAAAATCAAAGATTGTTCCTGCTAGCGTCAATTGTGGGTAGAAAACGACGGGAATTTGGTGTTAATCGACTTGCTGAGCTGTACGATATTCTGGATAATGATGATTTGTGGCACGAACAACTTGTTTGATTTTAATCAGATGTAATAGTTGAACTGATAGAATGATTTAGTTGAATAATTCCTCGGAAATTTGCTACATTCCATGTTTTTTTGGAGCATTCTTTGCGTTCTTCTCGATAGTAAGCTATTATTCATTAGGAAGGTTAACATCATCATGTCATCAGTAGTCATATCCCAATTTCTAGGTCAGCATCATGAACTATAGTTTCCATTGTTTTCTATTTAGTGCTACTTGAGGTACTTATCATGTGCTGAAAATTTTTAATGGAATGTCCCCTAAAAAGCCATTCTGATGCCCAAGATGAAAGATTAATCTTGAAGGCAAGAAGACATACCAAGGATGGAATAAATAAAATGGGTTTAATTTAACTTTATGATGAGGTATTTATATCAGGGTGTATATTAAGACATGTCATCTTATTGCAGCCCATTGAACATTTATGCTCTTTGATCAAGGTTAGTTTTGTTGTTGGATTATAATTGTGATGCCCCAAGATCGAAATTTGGAAGAATTGTTTATCTGATCTCCAAATTATTTTAGAACTACCGCTAATTTTCAATTATTGAATAATATTTCATTATATTCATCATTCATCCAAAATTCATTTATAATAATCATGAGTTCAATCAATACATTTTTCTATCTTTCTACTTTTAACTAAAAAAGAATAAAACCCAAAATACAGAAATAAAGCTAAACCTGAATATTTTGTTCAATCTCACTTCACTGAATCTTGATCCCTTCCTAAAAGACATGGAAAAATCATAGAGTGAGTAATAGTCAAAGTGAGACAGCAAAAACAATATGCATGTAATCTTTCAATCAAATTCAGTATAAACATGTAAACGTAAGAAAAGTAGCAATCAATATGAACAGTCTCATTTCATATGAACAATGAAAATTAATACAAGTAATTCAACTTATAATCAGT
>NW_021441228.1:0-511 GCF_001605985.2 Dendrobium catenatum
CACTAATGGAGATCTTGAAAAAGTTTTTTACTGATCATACGGGACGAACATTGTTCGTACATGACGATCAGATCAGTTATCTCCTTGTAAGAGCAATAGAACGAACAGGAACTGAACAAGAAAATTTTTCTTAAGTCCTGATCGTCCAGATGAAATCATTTTCATCCCAGGACGAGTTGCTCTCTGTAAAAATTTCTTCCAGATGAAGTCATGCTCGTCCAGGACGATGGGAACCGACTATGGCAATTTCTAGAAATGTTCTGCAGTTTTTAGAACCAACTTTTGATATAACTATTCGTACCGAACGAAATTTATTCGTACGGGATGAACCTAGTTCGTCCAGGACAAAATTGGTTCGTATAGATGCACAAACGGTTTGTACGCGACAGTTTTTTACACAGTTCGTCAGTACTAACTCAATTTCGTACGGGATGATCCAGTGCGCAGAAAAACATGTTTTTAGCAGTTTTTTCGACGGTTTTTCATGTCATTTCTATATAAGGAGTCCTAG
>NW_021441229.1:0-205 GCF_001605985.2 Dendrobium catenatum
TCACCAAAGTGACCTCTATTAGATCAATTTATTTAATTTTTTTTTTAAATTATTTGAATAATGTTGAAGAATTTTCGAGTCTATGCGAAAAATAATCGGCCCAAGGGAAGATTATTTTTTGGCCGGACTCTAAAGATATAGTTATAAATATGTGATAATTTTAAAATTATTCATGTATATAATAAGTCGGTCCAAAGAAAGACTT
>NW_021441230.1:0-329 GCF_001605985.2 Dendrobium catenatum
AGGCTTGTATGCTAGGCTAGTGTATGTAGCAAAAAATAAAATATATGTTAGGGTAAAGGTGTTCGTGTATATAGTGTCAAGTATTGTATCATCATATAACTAGTATATATTCTTCAAAGTCTAAAACACACACATAAAAAAAACCTAGGAAAATTCTACCCACTAGTGCAATCTACCAATCATATCATGCAATGCATGTAAGGAATCTAACTACAAGAGTGATGTACATTAATTAAAAAAATGAATTTTTTAAATTTATTGATTTCAATATTTACTGCTAACACTAACTCTACATGAAAGAAAAGGTGGCAAGGCTCCGTTACAATAAA
>NW_021441231.1:0-226 GCF_001605985.2 Dendrobium catenatum
GAACCCCTCAGCAAAATGGAGTAGTCGAAAAGAAAAATAGAATATTAACAGAAGCCGCCCGAGCAATGTTGGCAGAATACTCATTTACAAATATTTTTGGGCTGAGGCGGTTAGTACTGCATGTTATTTTCTGAATAGGGTGAATGTGAGATCCAATTTAAATAAAACACCCTATGAATTTCTAAAAGAGAGAACACCTAATTTGTCACATTTGCATGTTTTTGGT
>NW_021441232.1:0-265 GCF_001605985.2 Dendrobium catenatum
TAGGATAATTCAATTCCCAATTTTCCCATGCAAAATACAAACACGATAATGCATATGAATATAGCATATTAAATAATGTGTAGCATGATAAACGCCTTGTTTTAAAGCTTGCTGACTTGCCTCGTCAAACAAAAATTTGCAATTTTAAAAGTGCTACCTATAAGTAATGTGTGTATTAGTTCATGTTCTATGAAAGTAAAAGAGAAGACAATTGCCACGAAAAGAAAATGATAGGTACCACTTGAATATTCCAAGTGATTCCTAT
>NW_021441233.1:0-561 GCF_001605985.2 Dendrobium catenatum
GAAGAAAGGGTGGAAAGAGCCCGCAGGATTTCCGAGTAAACCCGCAGGTTAATAGCAAATATGCTCACAAATATCAACTCCTTTCCTTCACAACATCATCTCTTATTTATAGGCAAAGAACAGGAATGCCAAAAGCCACCTGAGATAATGCTCACAATATCCCAAGCATAATGTATCATAGGTTTTCCAAATGCCCATTCGGAAATCAGCCCCTCATAAAACCAGAACAGGAATCAAAGGGCAAGTTCACGGAACCAAGGAGTCCATGTCTTGGTAAGCAAGCAGCCCGCCAGAATTCAAAGCTATATATTCACTGGAGCCAAAAGTTCACGGAATCAAGGAGGTCAATATTTCGGAAAATGGCCCAGGCATGGAAATATCAGCCAGCAGGAATGTATAGCACTAAAAACAGTAACTTCCATTTAATACCTTGCATAGAAATTAGCCATAAATAAAGAGCAGGCCACGGTCTTCCAAGAGACAAGAAGAAAGGGGAGAGGTAATGCCTTGAATTCAGCCATCACTAAAGAGCAAGCCACGGTTTCCCAAGAGACAAGAAGA
>NW_021441234.1:0-1148 GCF_001605985.2 Dendrobium catenatum
GCACATAAGGCAATCGTAGGGAAATAAGGAATGTTTGTTATCATCAGAATTATAAACCATAGATCCGCAACATATTAATATTTCAGGGAGATTATAAGTTATTTAGGATAATAAAAAGACACTAGACTGGGTAGAGTATGAGTTAGAGTTCATAACATTATAATTTTCCATTTATTATTATTTTTTTCTTTCTTAAATCTAGCCACAAATTGTATACAAGATTGAGTAACCATGTACACACACAGGGGGAGATGATTTTAAAAAATGAAGAAAACTTTTTCCTCTGTTAATCGTACTATACAAGTTTAAATCATATTATACGATCTGATCTAGCTCAAACAACTATTTATAAATAGGTCATACTTTATGATGTTAATCATACTATATGATGTGTTTCTAATGGAAAAATCCTAGCCGCCAGATTAAATTAAGTTCTTAATACGAAAATTTTGAACTAATCATACTGTATGATATGATCGTACTGTATAATATTTTTTATTTACTTACATAAATTAACCCTGAGATTAGAGTGTAAATTAAGGATTAATTTTAGATTAGTTATCATACTATATGATACATTTTATACTGTACGATCAAGTTAGGCTATTTTTGGTCGTCCCGGACATCATACCGGGTGATCCCTTGATTTTGTACTAATCATACTGTACAAAGTGGATCATATCATACAATGTACAGAGATGAGTTCCATCGTCTCAGCAATCATCCTATACAAACAAAAAGACTTTACCTATCGTACTTTACGGGTTTATATCGTACTGTACGATAGTCTTTAGAACTTTTTGCCAGTTTGTAAACCTTCATACCAGGATGAAGGCTGTTTTGTATTGATCATACTATACGATATTGGATCGTATTGTCTGATCATAACGATGAAATTAAAAATTTTAGGGTTTCTTGGAGCCTTTTTTAAGTATCAAAACTTTTGTTTTTTAAAGTGTGATTGTGAGAGAGGAACGTGATAAGAGAGGGATTCCTTGGGAGAGAACTCTTGAGAAGATTTTAGGGTTTGTGAAAGGAAGGAGAAGGTGGGCTTTGAGAGGGAGAAGGAGTATGAGGGAGATCACACGGTTGCTCCAAGCTTGCTGTACTTTGCTCCTCCTGTGGCCCAAGAAGATCTTATAGGAGGC
>NW_021441235.1:0-250 GCF_001605985.2 Dendrobium catenatum
ATATATATATATATAAGTTAGACAAACATAGAGATAGGAAAAAATGTGGATGAGATAATTTGATAATTTTTTCAAAGAAGATTGTGAGATATGATTGAGTTTAGTGACCTAAGCACCATAAATGAAAATAAAGACTTTTATTTTTATTGGCATATTAGTAAAATCAAAGTTATAATGGATTTAAAAAAAATTAAGTGTGAAAGAGTTGTTTGACCTGATAATATTCCAATAGAGGTGTGAAAATGCTTAG
>NW_021441236.1:0-325 GCF_001605985.2 Dendrobium catenatum
GGTTTAACAGAATGCAGCACTATTACATTATAATTAATTAAGCGTATGGTTTAAATGAATTTATTTGGCGCAACTGTCTTGAATTAATAACTTCTCAAATTGAATTTATTATTAATTAAGCAGCATATGATTTAATTAAATGTCCTGTGGAATAGCGTGCAATGAAAGGTCACGCCCTTGTTAAACTGAAGCGTTCAATCTGATTTAACTTGAGCATTTGATATAATTTCCTTATATATTTTTTGCAATTAATAAAGATTTATTAAATAAAATTAATTAAAATTTATTAAATACATGAACGTGTAAAATACATGTGCATTAAATT
>NW_021441237.1:0-203 GCF_001605985.2 Dendrobium catenatum
TTTTATTAAAATCTATCATTTTGTAAAATGTCTTAAAATAATACTCTAAAATCTAAGAGATTATTTTTTAAAATTATAAATTCATCCCCCTTCTTGGTTAGCCTTGGGACAATTCTATTAGGTCTAATCACCTACACGAACTTATATGGATATCATTTAATCATTTAAATACATATAATTTAAGCTTTAAAACATAAATATTT
>NW_021441238.1:0-316 GCF_001605985.2 Dendrobium catenatum
GATATCCCAGGCCATACTCGCCACATGAGTAAAACTGAGGAGAGAGAAAAGTCACAACAACAATTTGTAGGAAAATTCACAAGGTGATCATGGATCAACCTCACTATATTTGACAAATATAAACCAAGGATGGACCCAGTATCACATTTCACAAAAATTTGAGCTAGTAGTTTTGGTATCCCAGATCATACTTGAAGGGGACAAGTGAAACTGAAGAAAGTCAACCCTTAAAGGAGACTGAAAAGGAGATCTAGTGCAACAGTACCAAAGTGATCAGTGAATGTGGAAGTAAGCACAAACATCCCTACGGCGTATT
>NW_021441239.1:0-231 GCF_001605985.2 Dendrobium catenatum
CCCTTCCGTCCTTTCACACTCTCCTAGTGTGGGCAGAAAACCCTTCCTTCCTTTCACACTCTCCTAGTGTGGGTAGAGAACCCTTCGGCTGTTCACACTCTCCAAGTGTCGGCAGAGAACCGGATCTCCTTGACAGATCTTCTTTCACAAGAATCTAGAAAGAAAAAGGAAAAGAGTGAAGTAATCCCAATTCAAAAGTAGAGAATCTTACCTTTGAACTCCACGTGAAGC
>NW_021441240.1:0-342 GCF_001605985.2 Dendrobium catenatum
CCTTTTCTTTTGCAGGAAGAATTCTTAAATTAGGGCAATCATTTTTCATATGTCCAGGTTTCCTACATCAAAAACAAATAACGTCAGAGGAAATATTAACATCCTGACCATTTTTATCTTTTTTCCACTTTTGCTTATACTTTGGTGAGCTTTGTGATTTCCTTGATAAGTTATTGCTATCGTCATCAACTAAGCTTCTTCTTTCCGTATCTTCAGCTTTTAGAATGATTGTTTCACCTGCATCCAAAAGTCTTGACCCAAACCTTGCTCGTAAACAATGAGTGAGCCAATCAAATTATCAATATAATATACATTCAAATCTTTAGATTCATAAATAGTAAC
>NW_021441241.1:0-366 GCF_001605985.2 Dendrobium catenatum
CCCTTGCTCTTTCTTGCTCTCTCTCTCTCTCACCCCCTCTCTCTCTCTCTCTTTCTCTCTGTCCCTCTCTCTCTCTTGCACTCTCTTGCTCTCTCCCTTGCTCCTTCTTGCTCTTTAGCTCTCTCTCTCCCTCTCTCATTTGCTCTTTTACTCTCTCTCTCCCCTCTCTCTCTCTCTCTCTTCCTCTTTCTTGATTTCTCTATATCTCTTGCTCTCTCTCTCTCTCACACACTCTCTCTCTCTCTCTTACTCTCTCTCACTCACTCTCTCTTGCTCTCTCTCTCTCTTTCTCCTGCACTCTCTTGCTCTATCCCTTCCACTCTCTTGCTCTATCCCTTGCTCCTTCTTGCACTCTCTTGCTATCTC
>NW_021441242.1:0-253 GCF_001605985.2 Dendrobium catenatum
TCAAGTCTGATTTGAGTTTGATTGCATGTCCACACTTAGTTCAAAGTCTTCTGAAGTCCTTGCAAGTTATATTTCAAATTCATATTGAATTGGCTTTGATTTCAATTTTGATTTGGAATTTGATTCTCAGTTCTGTCTTGATTTTATTTGGACTTGAATTTTAGAAATCATTTTGATCTTTGTTCTGAGTCAGGTCCACAAATCGACAGTTCACTGTTCATGTTCATTTGAATGCAGGCTTTTGTTCTTTTTA
>NW_021441243.1:0-263 GCF_001605985.2 Dendrobium catenatum
AGCCAAAATTTTTAAACTGCTACATACTGATTTTGCAACGAATCGAGTCAATTAACATGCATCGCATTAGTAACACATTAAAAATCGAGTCTAATATTTAATTGCATTATTTAGACATAATACCCGACATAAGTTAAAGGGGTCAATTAAGGATCTGCTCTAGATGTCGACCCCATTTCTCTAAAATTTTCTAATTAATGTCCCTACCATTCTGCAAAAAGACCGAACTCGTTATTTTAAAATCATTTAGGTGGTTTAGCTGG
>NW_021441244.1:0-229 GCF_001605985.2 Dendrobium catenatum
TTATTTTAATGAGGAATGAACTCTTATATTCTTCCTTTAAAGATTTGGTTGGGGAATATGGCTTAATTCTTCCTTTTTATATAACCACTATAAAATAATAAGATGGAGTATAAACAGATAGATTCAATAGCGAAAAATATTTGAATAACAAAAATTAAATTAACACAATTATTTAAAAGTTATACTATATTTATTTAAAAATGAATCTAATAATTTTAAAATTTTCTAA
>NW_021441245.1:0-315 GCF_001605985.2 Dendrobium catenatum
TTATTGATTATAGAATTAATATTGTACCATTTATTTTAAATTGAATGGATTTATTCAAAAAACTAATTTGGCTTTGCTTTATATTAATTTTATTTTAGCATTGTTAAATTTCAAAATAATCATGTAAATGTTGAGGGTGACATTTTTTCTAATGTGGGTAAATTGTAAGAACTAGATAATTATGAAAAAAAAAATTAAAATAAAATATAAAAAGTTTAAAATTTTTAAATTGGAGCATCGTGGGGCTATGATTTCAAGTGCAGCAGTGCTGTGGGAGAGAGTAGCACTAGTGCACTAAAATTTAATGTGAAGATA
>NW_021441246.1:0-250 GCF_001605985.2 Dendrobium catenatum
AAGTCTTTCATGAAAGAGAAGGTTATACCATCTAAACTAGGAGATATGTTTCTTTCAGAATTAGCCACCACCAATTGAAGTTCTTCTCTAGTAAAATCAGCCTCCAGCAGTCTTTGATCTTCACTGCTAATCAAATGAGAAGGATTCGGCCATCCCTCCAAAGAGCAATATCTATGCTGCCACTTCCTTCTGAAAAATTCTGTAAAAACATTATGAATAACCGAAACCTCTTCTGATATACTACCATCAC
>NW_021441247.1:0-1505 GCF_001605985.2 Dendrobium catenatum
ATAAAGGATAGAAGAGTCAACCACTAGAGAATGGTTGTGACTTTGTACATATCTAATTTGTTGCACACAAAAGAAATGACATAACCCAAGAAGTTGATTTTGTCTACCAAGAAATGACGTATTTTTCTACATTGATGAATAATTCTGGTTATCGGAGTAATTCAAAAATTAGCTTGAGTTGTTGTATATCATCCTCCAATGTCCAATTATCCATCAGCATGTTGTTGAAATAAACCATGAAAAATTTTCCTATGAAAGGTTAAAAATTTTTATTCACAAGTCGCATAAAAGTGCTTAGTACATTGGACTATTCCAATAGCATGACAATTCATTCGTAGAATCTATCTCGCATCATGAATGTCGCCCTCCATTCATCTCCTAGCTTCAATTGGATTTGGTGATAAGCAATTTGCAAATCAATTTTGGCCCATAAAGTTGATCCAACAAGTAATTCAGTCGACGAATTATTAAATCGCATTTAATAGTTATTCTCGTAGCCTGGCTATTAATGTATATTCGCCACAAGACATCATTTTTTGAATTAATAGCACAAGAATTGCATGCGGACTTATGCTTTCTTTAGCAAATCTTTTGGCCATCAATTTGGTGACTAGTTGCTATAATTCCACATGCCCATTTGGCCTTAACCAATAAGTAAGCCTATGTAGAATGACTAACCTTGAAATGAAATCAATAGCATGCTAAATCTAACACATTAGGAGTAAAACCTCATGGATGTCAGAGGAGAAAACATCCTCAAATGGTTGCAAAAGTGGTCGTCAAAAACCTCCAAATGCAACGGAGTTTATGGATTCTCTTCCAATACCACCAACGAGAGTCCAATGCCAACTTCCCTAAAGGCTCACATGAATAGGGACAACGAATATTCCATCTTTTTCATAGTTTTGGTGTTCATTGTTTCCTTAAGTGGCATCAGAAGGATTTTCTCTCTATTTTTCTCAAATTAATAAGTATGCTTGTAATCATTGTGGATGGTGTGGTGATCGTATTGCCATGATCTTCCCAATCAAACGTAGAACGTGTCCATAGGAATCACATCACGCTACACTTGTTCTTACAGTTTTCCGCCACTAGAAAAGTGAATTAGTCATCATTTCTTCACCTTGGTTTCTCCCTCATTCTATAGCCAATCGGGTTGTAATGGATACAGATATTCTTGAGTCAACAAGCACAAAGTGTCTTTGTAGCCATCACATCAATGATGACATTACAAACAATCCATTGAATTGTACACCATGTGTGGAAGATGTTGTGATGCAACCAATGCATTGCAACGTTCGACAAACCACAAGCAGTTCTTAATTAATCATTAGCATGGATAACATGCTATTTATTAGCACTCGCTCCGCCTATATCCCTTGCTTCATCCACAAGGGGTAGATCTATTTGGATAGTTTGAAGCTACTAGCACAAAGCCTTGACACTTGTAGCATTTATGGCATGGAAGTAGAGGCATAGTTCTATTCAGATTTCAACCCTAGCTA
>NW_021441248.1:0-402 GCF_001605985.2 Dendrobium catenatum
CCCGCTGACATCCAAAAGACTTCCTTTAGGACTCATGGAGGCCACTACGAGTCCTTAGTGATGCCTTTTGGGCTTACCAACGCCCCAACTATCTTCTAATCGCTTATGAATAAGGTATTCCAGCCCTACCTCTACAAGTTCGTATTGATTTTCTTCGATAATGTTTGGTGTATAATTGGTTTGAGGCAGAGCATGTGAAGCACTTGAGGGTCGTGTTAGTGATATTGAAGGAGCATCAGTTGTATGCCAAATTGAAGAAGTGTTCATTTGCATTGCAGAGGGTGGAGTATTTGGGACATGTGGCGTCCAAATTAGGAGTAGCTGCAAATCTTTCCAAGATAGAGACTATGTTAGTGTGATGCCCTAGAATCAAATAGTGAAAGGATTCGTCTGACATTCTGA
>NW_021441249.1:0-206 GCF_001605985.2 Dendrobium catenatum
ATTTTATATTTTATAATTATTTTAAAACAAAAATAAATACTCCTTAACTCTAAAAACAGTACTCTATTTTCACTTGTTTCATTTTGGATATTATTTAGGCTTCGTTTGGGCGGCTTTTTTAATATTTTCTAAAGCAATTTTCTAGTTAAAAAAATTTTAGTTCAATAAATTTTTGTACTTAAAAGCTGCTTTAGAAAACATTAAGG
>NW_021441250.1:0-321 GCF_001605985.2 Dendrobium catenatum
TTGAGTGGTGCTTAATGAGGAATGGGTGTAAGGGACAGCATGTAGACACTAAGTTAGGCTCACTTAGACTCACTACAGGATGCAGAAAAATTTTGGTCAGCTAGCTAAGCTAGTGGGTTAGGTGGCCTAGGCACTTAGGGAGGTTATTAGGTTGAGGGCAGCACCTAAACGCTTAAGAAAACTAGCCTACAGTTCACTAGATGTGTGCAGGAATGAAGTGGACAGCAAACTACAACATGGCATAAAGTTTTCTAAGTGTTGCGGGTTGGTTGTAAAGTGTGGGCAGCAACATAACAAGGGTTTTGGGGCACCTAAAAGTCA
>NW_021441251.1:0-235 GCF_001605985.2 Dendrobium catenatum
TCAAATGTCTCTAGAATTCTTCTTAGAAGTTATCAAAGTACTTCTATTCCTATCAAATCCTCTCTAAAGATACCGAATGTCTTTAGGAATCTCTTTAGAAGTTGCCAAAATGCTTCTAATCTCTCTTCCAAGAGCAATTTAAAACTCTTTCTTTAAGGTGATATATAGAAATCTCCTTATCTTTGCAGATCTTGCCTAAATTCAAGTTTAGGCTTTCATAGATCTCTCTTCCTCT
>NW_021441252.1:0-200 GCF_001605985.2 Dendrobium catenatum
GGGGGGGGGGGCTCGGGTTCTCCAAGGAAGATGGGGTGGGGATTTCTTGAGGGAGAAGAACAACGAACAAAGTACATGCGGAAAGTAAAACCACTATTCACTAGAACTCACAAAGAGATCTTGGGAAATTTCATGAACTCACAAAGAGATCAACAAGAGAAAGAAATTTCATTCCATCAATAATCCTCATGCATAAGAAA
>NW_021441253.1:0-532 GCF_001605985.2 Dendrobium catenatum
AGTAACTTATGAGAGTGGATTTCATAGATGTCAATGGCGTAAAATAGCGCGCGTCATGGCGCATGGCGCGGCGCACCTACGCTATTTGCGCCATATGCGCGCCATGACGCATGGTGCACGGCGCAAAATAGTTTGCGCTATTGTTTGAAAAGAAAGAGGGCATGTTTAGTGAAGTTTTTTTTTTTCTGTATTTGAATTTGTTAACCTCTGTATAAAGAACAAAAAATGAAAAGAGGAAGAAATCTAGCGTACAAACCTTGCACCCGCTGAATCCATGAAATCCTCCATAATACCTGCCGAAATCCCGCTGTTCAGCGCCAAATCAGTCGCTTCTCCCGCGATTCCTGCTGATATTCGGCTCTCGATCGCTGCCCCATCCTCGTTAAATAGCGACGCCAAACAGGCGTTCGTTGGCTGCTCTTGACTCCAAGCCACGGTCCCGATACTTCTCCTCTCAAGCTCCGATCCTCCCTCTGTTTCCACGACCAGAACCGACCGAACTCCAGTTCGCCTCCCACGACACTCTCGCTGC
>NW_021441254.1:0-432 GCF_001605985.2 Dendrobium catenatum
GAGTATACATAGATTCCCAAGAGATTTCTAGATATAATACATTTATAAATAAAGTGTTTATAAATTCTTCAATGGTCACTATTCAAAATCAAAATTTTTTTTTTTAAAAGGAGTTTAAAGTAATGATCTTCCCACTCAAACTTTATATTAATCATTTCAATAAATATAAAAATTAATTAAAATCTAATTAAATATTTTTGGACATTATTTTATCTATAAATTAACTCTAATTAGTACTAGTTGCTATTGCTAAAAATCATGCCCATATTACTTTACTTTTTAATACAATTCCCATTTTGATAAATATTTACTTGTTCATACAATTACCATTTTGATAATTGATAAATATAATTTGGAGTTCAAGTAGAGGAACGAGAGAAATAATTTAGTAAAGTTAATGAATAATCACAAAGTGGAGAAATCTTCAGTAGT
>NW_021441255.1:0-314 GCF_001605985.2 Dendrobium catenatum
GCAATCTAAACGATCTAATTTTTAAGAAAATAATCAATCTGAGTTTTACTATATCTATTAACAATTAAAAAATCATAAGCTAAACAAAAATCTAATATGATCTTACAATCTTCATTTATCATTCCAAATCCATGGTCACCATGAATATTTTTAAAATCATCTACCTCTCTACTCACATGTCCATTTAAATTTGCTCCAATAAAAACTCTTTTTTCAAGAGGTATCTTTTATATTAATTCTTCTAAGTCATTCCAAAATTTTAATTTTGAACTCATATACAAATTTACTTAAGGAGCATAAATATTTATAATATT
>NW_021441256.1:0-520 GCF_001605985.2 Dendrobium catenatum
CCGCAGTAACAGTGGCTTCAGCCTTCATCAGAGAGGTGATCAGGTTGCATGGGGTACCAGAGGCAATAGTGTCAGATAGAGACAAGGTGTTCCTCCGTCACTTTTGGAGGGAGTTGTTCAAGTTACAAGGAATAATTTTGAAAAGGAGCACCGCTTATCACCCACAGACAGATGGTCAAACGGAGGTGGTTAACAGGAGCTTGGAAACCTACTTGAGATGTTTTGTGTCGGAGACACCTAAGCTTTGGGCTATCCTGGGCAGAATACTGGTACAACACCTCTTTTCACTTAGCTTCACGGATGACGCCATTCAAAGTACTGTATGGAAGGGACCCCCCTCACCTAGTGCAATTTGGGAATAATAGTACTCCAGTTTCTTCAGTGGAGGAGTACTTGGGTGAAAGAGATCGGGTACTAGAAGATTTAAAAAAACATCTACTGAGGGCACAACAAATCATGAAGAAACAAGCAGACTCACACAGAAGGGACATGCAATTTGAAGTGGGGGAAAAGGTTTTTC
>NW_021441257.1:0-224 GCF_001605985.2 Dendrobium catenatum
ATTCACAAGGGTTGCTTCAAGGATCGCTCTGCTTCTTTTTCATCTAGAGTTTCTCGTCCATGGAAGGGTCGGTAGAGGTAAGGATTCAGCATCTGATTGTGGTTCTCTGCCAGCTTCAGGAGGAAGCAAAAGGAGATAGGAGCAAAAGGAGATAGGTTTTCTGCCTTGCCAGGGTGGCAAAAAGAGATTCTTTGTAAAGGCTTATCCGCCTAGCTGTGGGGGCT
>NW_021441258.1:0-211 GCF_001605985.2 Dendrobium catenatum
AGGGAGCTCCTCCAACGATATTCTCTCTCTCTCTCTCGCACACACTCTCTCTCTCTCTCTCCCTCTCTCCGTTTATCTCTCTCTCGTGTTCTCAGTCTACTTTGCTCTTTTAATGCATGTAATATTTAATTTAAGGATTAGTTGAATTTTAACATCTAAATTTTATTATTTACATAATATAATATTTCATTATTTTTTAATAAAACACTCA
>NW_021441259.1:0-355 GCF_001605985.2 Dendrobium catenatum
TAAAAGATGTGAACAAATCAAACTCAAACCTAAAAGACTCCTGATCTCTTTCTTGGAAAGAATAATGTCGGATCTTTAATCTAGAATATTCTTAGGCTCGGGACTGAGATGTAATTAACCACGGGGGCTTGTGACCGTGGGAAACGAAACTCCACCATCAAATAAACCCCACTCGTACATATTACTATCCATCGGGGTGCGTTAGTGAGAGCCGCTATCCTCAATGGTTAGTCGCATGTGCGATCTAATCTGCCATTCCATTGGGTCGCTTATGAAGAGTACTAAGGTCTATGGTCATTTCGTCCATCGGGGTGGTGAGGTCGTATACCCCCTTTGCACTCTATCCCCTGCACAG
>NW_021441260.1:0-939 GCF_001605985.2 Dendrobium catenatum
GTCTAGTGAGAACATCTATGACTAAAGCAAAAAGATGTGGGCTTAAGGCTGATCCTTGATGTAACCCAACTGAAATAGAGAAATACTTGGTCAAACCACCTAAAGCCACCTCTTAAAGCAATTTTTTATTTACTAAAAAGTTACTTTAAGAAGCAGTAAGAAAGTCATCCCAAACGAAGCCTTAATCAACTTGAGATATATCAAGATTGTGTGCTCCGAAAATTCGAGCCTTGGCCTCCTCCTCTTTTGGGAGAGTTTTAGGAAATTAGGTTATGGGGTAAATTTTTATAAGGCAGATTGGGTTTGAAATAAGACACTACCCATAGATTTTGCCCTCATCTTGCGAGGTCTTTATGATCTGAGTTCTAGTTTCTTATAGGCACAATTAAGCCCATATAATTAATTACCCCTCCTGATAGCGAGAGAGATTATGGCTAGTCATCAATTAGATACATAGAGTCATAGAGATACATTCTATCTGGCATATAGTAGCAGTATGAGTTTGGTATTTGAAGATTTGACATTTAAAATTTTGGAGTTTCACCATCTTGCGCTTAAAGCGAATTGTGGGGGAATGGATGGTGGACCCAATCAAAATCTCTTGGTTACGTCGTTCTGTGTCATCCTGGTCCCTGGTTTACTTATTTAGTCGACCCAACCTTATAGAAGGATCCTTGTCGGCAGCTATTGGTTACTTCGTTCAAGGGCACTTTGTAGACCTAGGGTAAATGTTTGTCTAAGTGGATAAATTTGCAAGATTATGAAAATCAGACCAAACAAAGAACCTTAAGAAGGAGAGGTTCATGTTTCAACTGGTCGAATCGTGGTCCAATCGGATGATGTAATAAATAATATTATTATTGAAATTTAATAAATTTAACATAATAATAATAATAATAATGTTATCATTCCAAATATGAGACAAAAAATTAAATGAAA
>NW_021441261.1:0-225 GCF_001605985.2 Dendrobium catenatum
TAAGATAGTTTTATCATTATTTTTTAAAATGTTTTTTAATACAAGAAATATGTGGTAAGGCAAGAAATATGTGGTAATTAATTTATATGTAAGTTGTCAAGTTTATAATGCTAGATTTTAATTGAATGATCATATTTTTAAATTATTGTATCATGTTTAAAATGAGTTTAGTTCCATTTTGTTATAACTGAATGTTACTGTTATTATAAATAATTTAAAGATAGC
>NW_021441262.1:0-211 GCF_001605985.2 Dendrobium catenatum
AGCTCCAGCAGTCGAATCAATGCTCATAGTCTTAACAGAATCCCAAACTTCCTCCTCAGAAGGAGGAACCATAAGCAGGTTGTTATCAGCAACATCAATACAATGAGGTATAACATAAGGATTCGCAATAGGGGAAACATTAACATCAGAATTAAAAATGTTTTTAAAGAAGTCAATACCAGAATTAATAATGTCCTCTTCCTTATCTAAA
>NW_021441263.1:0-233 GCF_001605985.2 Dendrobium catenatum
ATTCTACAACAGCAACATAGCCAGTTGATTGTACTTGTTCAGTATTATTGTATTGAAATGCATGTTTACTGTATTGACTTACGGATTTATTGCTTTATCGATTTCTGCTTTAATGATTTGATCGGATTTACTGTATTGTACGATTTCATTGATTTTATCGATTGATTGCCGAGCATTGATACTACTGAGCATAGATATGGATATAGATATCGTATTGATTCATTGATGCTATG
>NW_021441264.1:0-286 GCF_001605985.2 Dendrobium catenatum
AAAATAATAATTAAGCATGATTAACAATGTAATTAGTAAACGAATGAGACTCAATCATTCCATAATCCACTCTCCCATGAATGCTATTCACATACACAATCTATGTTTAAAATTTTATAAGTAGATCTCTCGAAATTAGAGATTTAATAATATATGTAATTTTAAAATAGGTTAAAATACATACATATTAAATATAAAAATTTAAAAATAAAGTAATTTAAAATATTTCAATTTAGATTCATACATAAATATAAGAGAGATCTACTGGTCACCCGAATGAAGCTTT
>NW_021441265.1:0-373 GCF_001605985.2 Dendrobium catenatum
CTTTTCACCATCCTTGTGAGCTAGAGAACCTTGGATGCTCTTTTTATCCTTCTAGTGAAGGCAGTGAACCTATAAGCTTTTTCACCTTCCTAGTGAAGGTAGATTACCTTGCAATCTTTTATCACCATCCTAGTGAAGGAAGATAACCTTGAACTTTGACCTTGAAAATTTTCTTCCCAGAGTAGCCTTAGAGATCCATAAAGCCTTCTAGAGGAATCAAGGTGAGTTTGCTTGGAGTGATAGTGAGAAATCCCTCACACTACTCCCTCTCATAAAACTCACCATCTCCTTCTCCACTTTTCAATATATCTCACAACTCTCTCATAAAACCCCATTGATATCCAAAAGTCTCTCACTTGAAAATAATTAAGAA
>NW_021441266.1:0-260 GCF_001605985.2 Dendrobium catenatum
CCTTAGAGCAACCTTGTGTGATGCTTCCTTGACCTGAGAGAGCCTAGGAGAGAGAGAGAGAGAGAGAGAGAGAGAGAGAGAGAGAGAGAGAGAGAGAGAGAGAGAGAGAGAGAGGAACTTGTAAGGGGAAGTTTGTGAGAGGATTCACAAAGGTTGCTCCAAGCAAGGTTCTAAGTCATCTTCTCCATTCTTCATCCTTCATCCATGGGAGGTTCTTGGGTGGTATACTTTAGCAAACGGTCCACGTTCTCTGCCCGCTT
>NW_021441267.1:0-251 GCF_001605985.2 Dendrobium catenatum
TAATTAGTAGTTAAAATAATTTAAAATATAATAAAAATTTAAAACTAATTTTATTTTAAAAATTAAGGGAATATTTTTCTGAACAAATTGGTGTATTATTTGTATTTTTAGGATTAATATTTGATTAATAATAATTTTTAGAAGAAATCTAATTTAAAAAGGGAATTAAAATAAGTAGAATTTGATTTACTTAAAACGACGGTGGCGACGACTATGAAATTACTAAACGACAAGAGGGGGGGTGAATTGTA
>NW_021441268.1:0-222 GCF_001605985.2 Dendrobium catenatum
GTGGTTGGACTTCCGCTTGGAAGAATGGAAGAAGCTGGCTTGTGCTTGGGGTATGAAGATTTTGACGGAAGTTTGAGGAATAGGTGCGAGAGTTCTGGTTGTAGGTTAGATGTCGTGGAGGCAAGAAGAAGATGTTGACTGGAAGGTCAGAGGCAGCGATGGACTTGGAGTCGGAGAGGGAAGAACTCGGGAAAAGCTTAATTCGATCGGGACAAAGGTTTC
>NW_021441269.1:0-203 GCF_001605985.2 Dendrobium catenatum
TATTGTGTACAATTTGTACACATATTACATATAAATTATGCATAGTGTACAATGACGTGACATGTTCTGATTAGATTTTGATGATGATTAGGCCTTGGTTCATGGTAAGCTTCAAAGAGAAATATGGATGGTAAATGAGCCAAATTACAACATCCAATGCAAGGAAATGATACTAAACATTATAAGCTAGATTGGGTAAATAC
>NW_021441270.1:0-557 GCF_001605985.2 Dendrobium catenatum
ATTGAGCTTCTTATTGAGTTCCTAATGAGCTTCTTATCGAGCATGTTCACGAGCTTCAGACAATATTGTTCATGAACATAATGGGCCGAACACATAGTTGGTCAAGCTTGTTTATTCAAGTATGGAATATTTAAGAAAATGTTCAAGCTTGTTTGATTATTTAATTATGTGATTACGAACGATCTTTTATCGAGTCGAGCCATAACTACCTTCGAACTAGTCGAAGACTATGATTGAGAAACAAACAAGGAAGCCGATTAAACATCTCCACATTTATGATGTCTTGGAATTTTATTTTAATGAGTTTAACACTCTAAGTCAGCAGAGATTACGAGACACCTAAAAATTTGCTGGATTATAAAATGTTGAGGCATCTTTTGGCACAACAGTTGAAATTTCATTTGAATATTTGAAGTTAAGCATGCTCAAACATAAATACTCCTAGGATTGGAGAGCCCCCCTCTCCCCTTCATGCGACGGGAATTAACACAAAGAAGATAAAATTGTGAATCTATTCGAGCAAAGCGGATAATATCTCAATAATTAAAAGTTCAAGC
>NW_021441271.1:0-790 GCF_001605985.2 Dendrobium catenatum
CATGAGGGGGGCCGAGCCCCTTGGGAGCCACCAAGAACGGGGGTGCAGACCTCGTATCCAGAAGAGTGGAGGGGAAGACCTCAGTGGGAGGGATTTCAGCATGGGCCATGGGGGGATGGGAGGAATCTTCCTCGGACAGATACACGGATGAGGAAGTTGAAGGTCCCCGTATTCGAAGGGGAAGATGCGTACGGATGGGTCTACCGGGTGGAGCGATATTTTGCCGTTAACGACGTCACGGAGGAGGAAAAGTTGTTGGCCGTCCCGATTTGCTTGGAGGGGAAATCATTGGCTTGGTTGCAATGGATTGAGGGGCGACAACCTATACGGAGTTGGGAAGAGTTCAAGGATCTACTACTGCACAGGTACAGAGTGACCAGTGAGGGCACCCATTATGAGCAGTTCATGTCTCTTGTTCAGGAAGGCACAGTGGCAGAGTACCGGGAGCGCTTTGAGCTTCTATTTGGACGATTGAGGGGAATGCCCAATGACGTCATGAAGGGGAATTTCATGAAAGGGTTGAAACCCTACATCAGAGCCGCCATCAGGGTGGTCAACCCACGAGGGATAGTGGGAATTATGGAGACAACTCAGCTTGTTGAGGACAAGCAGAAGGCGGATCAGACAAGAAAATCAGGGGGGTCTCACCCCACATATCGCTCTCCACTCATGCTCGAAGGACCTAAGGTGGCTGTCACTACTCATCCAGAGGAGGTAAAATAGGAGAAAGCCACCACTGCGGTGAACCAAGGGGGGTTCAAGAGACTGACTGACTCCGAATTGAAGGAGA
>NW_021441272.1:0-1340 GCF_001605985.2 Dendrobium catenatum
AGAGATGCCAAAGCAATTTTATTAAAAGCAAAGATATTACAATCTAATAAAAGGATCACATTCCTTCTTAAGCAAACTAACAAAAGAAGAAGGAATGAGATCAAAAGAAAGACTTTCCCAAAAGAAATTATTATTATGAGCAATGTTAGCACATTCATTGGCTAACTTATTATATTCTCTTTTAACACATGTAAAAATAAAATGTTTAAATCTCTTAAGGAAATCCATTTCTTCACCTCCAATAGAAATATATCCTTTTATTGTATCCAAGTTCAGATTTTGAATGAATTCAATGATATTTGCATTATCACCTTCAATTATAATACCTTCAAAATCTAGCATTCATTCTTGCAAAATAATCTTCAAAGCTTGTATTGCGAGTAACTCTAACTGAGATATATCCTAATTTAACCCTTTAAAGCCAAAAGCCATGAGAAACCTTCCTATAAAATCTCTGAATACCCCTCCAACAGTAGCTTCATACTTCTGAAATAAGAAAGCATCTACATTGAGTTTTAGTCAACCGGGTGGAGGGGGGTGCCAATTATTTAAATATAGCCAATGCAGCTGGTTAACACCCCAGTTTCCCAAATGTGGATAAACTCTTCTAGCAAATGATGCTAGAACAATTGCTTGAGCAGCTATAAAAAAGGTAGATTCTTCTTTTCCATCATAAACATATTTCCCTTTAGATTTCCAATTGAGATAAATAATAGTGCAATAGATTTTGGCAGCCACTGATGGTTTGTTCACAGCGTTCATTTCCATTCAATTACAACAATTCTGTAATGTTTGAAAAACTAGAATATTGAATTCCGAATCATTAACAATTTGAATAATCTTTCTAAATTTTGGACAATCAGCCATCAAGTGGTTGATGTCTTCAATATTAGAACACCCCCTTGGACATATATTAGTATCTGTTAATCTTCTTTTTGATAATAATTCAAAAGTTGGAAATGCACCATGATAAATTCTCCACCAGAAGTTTTCAATTTTTGGGATGAGCTTTAATTTCTTAATCCACTTCCAATATGTTCTGTATGTCAATGAGGTTTCTGATAATTTAACATCTGAAATCATAGCAGAAATACTCTTGCTTGAATGCATCTTAATGAGCTCCAGTTGATCTCTCGGAAGATATTGGCCTACTTTGTTTGTGTTTACATTCTTTTGGTTAATTTATGAAGCTTAGAGTAATTATCAATTAAAATTTGATGATAAACATTACATTAGCTTGAGTTAAAAAAATCATTTGATAAGGATTCTATTTAGGGAAGTTTGTGCTTATTTTTTATTACAGCTATTGCACATAACATTTGCTACTAGAGAATCCCTAC
>NW_021441273.1:0-256 GCF_001605985.2 Dendrobium catenatum
AATATAACTCATTCAAATAGCAACTATTCAAACAGCTACTGGTGAGTATTACTGGATGTTATCAGTGACCACTTCTATCACAATCCAAGCCGATCAGGACATGTCCTATAGTGTTGAGTTGTGGGAGGCAAATCCCAAGATCTAGTTTTGAAAATTTTACAGTTTTTTTTGTCAATATTCATTGAAATAAACTACCGACCACAGAGCAACTAAATGTCTAAATACTAAAAATAAACTCATCCACCAGGTTTCTTTC
>NW_021441274.1:0-301 GCF_001605985.2 Dendrobium catenatum
CTTGGGCAAATTTGATCCTAAATCTGATGGAGTGTTCCTGGGATATTCTAGTGTTGGGAAGTCTTTTAGGGTGTTGGGAAGTCTTTTAGGGTGTTTAATAAGAGGACTTTGATGGTAGAAGAGACTACACATATAGTATTTGATTAGTCTGATCCTAAAAAGCCTGGAGTTGAGGATGATGATGATGCTGGAGAGATTGCCACTGGAGTAGAAAATTTGGAGAAGGAAGTAGGTCACCAAAACATTAAAAGAAGTAGGAGATCTCACCCAAGGAGTAGAAAATATAGATCTGGAGGAAAGG
>NW_021441275.1:0-405 GCF_001605985.2 Dendrobium catenatum
CCACAATCTATACGAGCAGTTTATGATGATATAAACGTGGTTAGTATTTGACATTTTACAACAATATAATTGTTATATGTGACTTTATTTAGAAAATCATGCGAAAAATATGACGAGCCTTCTAAAGATATCCAAAATTTTGCGTGTGTGTAGTCTAAATGAGCATTACGATGAGATGAATCTGATGAGCCTACTATAGCTTGATTTAAATAACATTTAGGCAAGAATATATCTAGATCATTCGATTAGACGATATGTATTAATTAATTTAATTATATATTATTCTTGATACATTTTCAAAAAATTATCTTGATCAAGCACGAACCTTTATGCAAAATCAAGTTGGAAACTTCCAAAATTAAATTGGAACCATCCGAACTCCGATTTCAGCAAACTTATAGTCAA
>NW_021441276.1:0-544 GCF_001605985.2 Dendrobium catenatum
ATACGGGGAAATTGACCTCGAATTATGAGGTCAACAATACACACACTAGCAGAGAATAATTGGGGATTTATATTGTTGCAGGTCAACAAAGTAGAGCACGTCACTATTGTTAGCATTAATGTATAATAATATATTATGTTTCAAAATATTACGAGCTTCATTTTCATATTTATTTTAAAATTTAATGTTTACTAGCTTTGTACTTATGTTGAGAATATTCTAGTACAAATATAATAGAGATGAGTTTTATAGCTGTTATATTTTCTTTGAAATGAATGTGATATAAATTTTGATTAATTAATTAAATATTATTCTCAAAGCAAATTTGACAACTATAAGGACTTAACTAAATCAGTGTTATTAGAACATTTTGATTAAAAACTTTGGCATATTAATGTTTGTCACATATCCTATATTCAATCTTGTTTATTTTGTACCCTATTAAAGTTCATCAAATAATTCTAAATAAAAAATCTCATAACAAAGAGCTTTTCTTCTTTTTAATATTTGTTTTAAATAAAAAATATTAAACAAAATGATATTA
>NW_021441277.1:0-273 GCF_001605985.2 Dendrobium catenatum
TTTAAAACAAAAGTTAACTAAAATTATTATAATGTAGATACAAGCTTGTGAACATTTGGCTGAGGATGGGCTGACACTAAAGGGGCAACTCTTAAAATAGACCCTGAGTGGTTCTGAACCTAATTGGAGAAGTGAACCTCCTCATGTTTTAATGGAGTCTATTTTATGAGTTGCCCGTTTAGAATTGCATTTGAAAGAGTGTGACTTTCTTAATTGGACTTGTCTCACCACTCCTCATACCAACTTTAATGTTATAGAGAGTCTTAGCCTATA
>NW_021441278.1:0-256 GCF_001605985.2 Dendrobium catenatum
TAAAACTAATTTTTTCATGTTATTTTCACAACTAAGCCCAAAATGACAAAAATCTTTTCTTTGCTCCATTTCTCCCTTTCTCCTTCAAAGTCCACACCTACAAAATAAGCAGCTAATTAAAAATCAAACTCAAACACTCATCTCTGACTTTCACCTCCACAACAGCACTACCATTTGGACATTTAATTATGTTGTAGGTAATGATGTAAACTTAACAACCACCAAATACTTGAAATGTGGATTGTTTCAGCTTGAA
>NW_021441279.1:0-297 GCF_001605985.2 Dendrobium catenatum
TCTGGATCTGTCAGTATGGCACCTGTGTACCAGAGTTGTGGACGGCGACATCATAGCCATTGCTACAGGATGGATGATCTGTGTTTCAGATGTGGTCAGCCAGGACATAGGATTGCAGAGTGTCCACAGGCTGGATTTGATCGGCGTTCTGAGTTCCGATCAGAGGGTTCTGTTAGACCTGTCAGTTCAGCAGCAGGAAGACCGAGGACTGTTCCTCCTCGCCCTGAGGGATTTTCTGGTAGAGGTGGTGGTTCTAGTTCTGGACCACGGAGACCACCTACTGTTCAGAGGGAGCAG
>NW_021441280.1:0-425 GCF_001605985.2 Dendrobium catenatum
TGCAATTCTTCTTTCCCAAAAATCACTTTTTATTTTTCACGAGCATCACTTTTCTAAATAACCTTTCACTTTCAAAATTCATCCTCTCAAAGCACACATGAACCTCTCTTGACATATACACATACACACACAATTCACTTATCAAGATCACACATTCAAGCTTTACTTAATACAAACACATTTCCGTTATTCTTAGCATTCCGACATACACCTTTCACTCTGCAAAACTCAAAATTTACTTTTCAAAGTCAATACACTTTACCTTTGGAAAACTTCACTATTTCCTCTTTCAAAACATATATGAATTACTACATATAAACCTTACATTATCACCTTCCCAAAACAAATAAAAGTTCCATCTTTATTCTTTCCAAAGATCCATTTATTATGATGCAAAAATTACAGCAAATATATGCATTTTCTTC
>NW_021441281.1:0-1324 GCF_001605985.2 Dendrobium catenatum
GAAGATGTTATCCAATATTATCAAAAAATGCAAAATAAATTGATAAAATTGTAATGATTTTCAATTTTCATATCATAATGGAAATACAATATTTCACTTTGAATTATGTCATCTTTTTTTTTTTATATTAATCTATTATACTAAGAAAATTTTGCCCCCCCTAAGATGAAAGGCTGGTTCCGCCCCTGCCTATCGTGAGCTTTTTCGGTTTTCACCCTTATTTGTGACTCAATGGACCAACAAGACCCAATATTATCAAACAAAAGTTCACTTGAAGATTATAATGAAGAAATATACAAAATCAAGAGCTTTGTTTGGGATAGTTTTCCTACTGTTTTGTTTTGTAAATCACAAACATAAGTTTTGTTTGACTATTATTTTTTCACTACTTCAAAAAAAATTACTGTACAGGGAATCTATTTTCTATAATAGCTTTAAAAAAAGTTGCTTTTGCCACAATAATTTTACAATCACCTGCATAAAAAGTTGTAGCCGTCCCAAACATATCTTAAGATTAAATCAAAAAGAAAAATTATGAAATCATATACTAATATGTTTTGCGTTAGAATGAGCTTAAAAGTCTTTGAATTTATTCTAAAATTAATGTAGCCCTTAGATATAATATATAGCACTAATCTCAACATAAATTCAAATTCTTTGAAGCACATTATAACACTTAATAAGGTTTCGTTTGGGATGATTTTTTTACTGCTTCTTAAAGCAGCTTTTCAGTACAAAAATTAATTTTTTTTACTAAAAAATATATTTAAGAAGCAGTAAGAAAGCCGTCTCAAACGAAGCCTAAGTCAAAATATATTCATTAATTTTTAAAAAAAATAAAATTTTGTTTTATCTCTTTAGTTCCAACCTTTTATTTACGTTGGTTTGAATATGATATGATTGACCACATCATTTTAAAGAATTATTAAAAATATTTTTAGAAATCTTTCCTCGTCAAAGCTATAAAATAAAAGCTGGCAGAAATTTACTCCACAACAGAAATAAATTTTGATAAATTTAATTTGACCAAAAGTCTCATGTTGTAAGGCTTAATTATTTATTTATTTACATATTTGTTATTGCATTATTAATATGCAAATACATTGATATTGATGTAAATTTTGCTTTCAAATTCAAGTTCATGATATTGGATGAAAATTTTATTTTGCATTTAGATGAAGTAAGCTTTCACAGTGTCATCTCAATAAATTTGATTATTAAATAAAAATATTTTTTAGCATATTAGGATAATAAACTATTTCATATTTATCTCTCGCTTGTATTTTTTTTATTATTATAAATTTCAATTGGGTGTCTAGACAGT
>NW_021441282.1:0-205 GCF_001605985.2 Dendrobium catenatum
AAGTGTGAGGAGATGGATGCCCCAACCTTCTATGCCAAAGATCAGGTATGGTTTGTAGTGAAACTAGAGCAAGCATGGAGATATTATTGGTTGGATTAGACTTTGTTTTGAATCGATAAATTCCATTAATACAAGGTCCTGTGAGAATAGTCTTGAGCGTCTTTTAAACCTTTATTTCATAACCATGTCCAGAGAATGTGATGAA
>NW_021441283.1:0-4921 GCF_001605985.2 Dendrobium catenatum
ATATGACATAGCTCAAAATCATTTATATGACAAGCTCAAAATCATTAGCATTACAGGGTAAAGCAACCAACCCTAGTGGCAAGGCGTTGCAAGGCGCTGCAACGCTTCGGTTGTCTCTTGGTCAGGAGAAAATAAGCATCGCAGCGCTCGCTTTTCCGAAACTCTTCTCTTCTCTTGATCATCATCTTTCCCATATCTGCTGTGTTTTCCCACCTTAAAAAGTCCAGATATGGAAGAATCGAAAGATGGTAAACTTTGATGGTTTCTAGGCATTCATTGATTTTCATCGGTTTGAATTTTTTATTTTTTTATTTTTATAATTTCTTTTCCTTTGATTGTTTGGTGGTATCTCATCCAATTGGTGGAGATGGTAAGAGTATTCTTTTTAACCTATTGCTGCGCTGAGCGTTCGAGAACTTTTTTATGAATTATGGATATTGGTTTGGGTTTTTATATCATGTATTTGCTCTCTAAGCGAGATTTTGGAGAGAACGTCTGAGTGTTTTCTAGTGAGAGAAAGGGATTTCAAAATTCCGTTTTTCTGTTTTTGTGCGGGTAGGCTCTAATGGCGGAGGAGGACCGCCGGCAATCGCCGACTGTTGTTCCTCCTTCACTCGTCAATCTTCATCCAATCCACAAGGATTTGTTGGAAGCTTTCGAAGCTTTAAAGATCGGACGCTACTGCCAGAAGGAAGAACGCAGAATGCTCAACCTAAGAATTTAGCTTTGCTAATTCGAGAAGGTTTTGGTCCACCAGTGCAACGATCTACTGTTATTTAAGGTAAAAGGAAGATTGCAGATAAGCAGGTAACACCCAAATCTTCTAATCCGGTTCTGTTGAGTCCGATTCATCGGCAGAATGATGTCAAAGCTTCATCTTCTGGTTTAAAGTTGAAGGTTAACAGATTTATTACTCATAATGCCTCTGATTCTTCTGATTCAACAATTGGAAAGGATTTTAATCAAGATTTTGTTTCATCTGTGCCATCCAAACCGGTGATGATTGGAAAGGAAATTGATTTGAATAATTTGGCCGAAGCGACGACAATGACTGTGGTGGATAATATGGCAAAATTTCAAATCGGCCAAACTCATGGAATACCAATCCTCATTTGAAAGTAAATCCTAATTTTATTATTGCTGAAATGTCTGATGATGGAGTTGCTGTCAAGCTTAATGCAGAGCAGGAGATTGCAAATGCCCAAGTGTTGAAGAATTCGCTGATGGTGAAAGTCTTAGATGACAATGTTCCTTTTCCTTTTTTTTGTTTAGAATTGAGGAAGCAATAGAGCAAGTTTGGTGCTTTTCACTTAACTTCTTTGGGATTAGATTGGATTTTATGTTCATTTCACTCATCTGAACCGTTGGAAGATGTGTTGTGTGGTGGACCATGGTATGTGGGTGATTACATTATGGGAATTAATAGATGGACACCTAGTTTCTCCCCTTTCCTTGAAGGGATTATCTTCTCTGGTTTGGATAAGAATGCCTCTTCTCCCGCTGCATTGTTAGGATGAGATGAATATTACTAAGATTGCTTCTAAGATTGGTGTCCCTTTATTCCTTGATGGTAACATGTTCAAATGGAGAAGAAAAGAATTCATAAGAGCTTGTGTACAAATTAATCTAGATAAGAAATTGCTCGGAGGAATTTGGGTTGATGGTTTGGGTGGTAGATTTTTCCAGAGAATAGATTATGAAAAAAGATACTCCTTTTGCTTTAATTGTGGAAAAATTGGTCATAAAAGCTTGTGTCCGGTAAGAGAAGTTGAGGTAGATAAGAATGAGCATCTTAATAAAAGTAACACAACTTAATCTTCTAAGGAAGTCAATAAGATCGCCTTGAACAATATACATTATGATAAATCTGAGTATGGGCCGTGGTTTCATGTGAAGTTTCATAATAGGAAAAGAAAATTTGTTAGAAGCAAAGAATTCAACATGAAAAAACAAGATGTTCCTTCTCAAGTTGATGTTGAAGTCAAATCTGATGCAATTCAAATTGAAGAAGATAGTGAGCATGACAAGTTGGCTTGCGGTTTGGTAAATGCAAACAAATTTAGTTTGCTTATTGAAAATATTGATGATAAAGAAGAGGGCAATGAATATGTGAATCAAAATACCGATAATCATAATCTGCAGATTAATGAAATAGCGGAATGTGACGTTATTGAAACAAATAATAGCTTGAAATCAAGGTCTATATTTTTGGAAAATCATACCGCTCAACAAATGATGGAAAGTATGCTTGTGAATGATACTTCTACTGCTCCTGAAGTAGATTGTCATGATAAGGATAAGGTTGATATGCAACCAGATATACATGTGTCTCCTTCAAGTGGTGTTATGGATGCATCCTGTAACAAAAATAAGGTCAAGCTTGCTAA
The DNA here is from genome assembly GCF_001605985.2 of Dendrobium catenatum. NCBI lineage: Eukaryota > Viridiplantae > Streptophyta > Magnoliopsida > Asparagales > Orchidaceae > Dendrobium > Dendrobium catenatum. Next base: position 2,388 of record NW_021441283.1, read on the forward strand.
AGAAAATAAATCTATTGGGCCTGTTGGTGATATTCCGAGAAGAAGAAGAGGTGATGGTGGCCGTACTCTTGGTGCTGGGGGGCCATTCCCCATTAGTTTCATAATGTTTTCTTTCTTGTTTAGAAATTGTAGATGAGCCAGGAAAAAAGAGGCTTCTCTTTATCTTAGGGAGTTGGTTAGGGATAATGAGGTGTTTTTCATAGGGTTAGTGGAGACTATGTTATCTTGTTTGAATAGAAATGATGTGAATAAGATTATTGGTGAGTAGTGGGATTTTTTTAATCATCGTGCTAGTGGCACTTATGGGGGTATTCTTGTGTTGTGGAAGAGGTTGGTGTGGGTAGTTTTGAAGTTGTTTTTGATTCTTCTCAGGTTGTGTTTGAGAAATTCCATTTTTCTAATACAGGAAGTTGGAATGTTGCAATGGTTTATGGGAGTAATGATGTATGGGCTAGAAGATGTTTGTGGGTTAGTCTTGATAAGGTATTGGATGGTAATGTTCCTTCTTTAGTAGGAGGGGACTTTAAGTGCATCTTGTCCAAGGAAGACAAAAGAGGGGGAAAGAGGTATTTTTTTTTTCTTCCAAGGCCCGCAAGAGCTGAAATCTTTTTTAGCTAATAATGATTTGCATGATGTAGGTATTATTGGACCAAGATTTACTTGGTGTAATAATAAAGATGGCAACTCGAGGATTTGGGAAAGATTGGATTGATGCTTCTTGAACTCTGTAGCTCTTCAGCAAGTCCCCAATGCTTATGTGAGACATTTGGCAAGAGTGGCTTCCGATTATTCTCCTATTTTATTTCAAATTAATAACACCTTGAGGCCGGTTCACAAACACATTAGACTTGAGGATATGTGGAAATCTTACCCTACTGCTTGGAATGTTGTACTCAAGACATGGAGAAGGAATGATTTCGGTAATAATGCTGAAATCCTGAACAGGAAGCTGAAAATATCTCTCAAAGCCTTGTATTATTGGAACAAAAACAATGTAAATGAGCTATCAACGTTGAAGAATTCTTTGAAGAAGGAGATTATGGAGTTGCAAATTAAGGAAAGCTCTAAAGACGACCTTAATCAACAAGATCTGATGGTATTAAGAAATAAAGTGAGAGAACTTAATGTTACATTAGCTTCGTTATCTACTTGGTGGAATCAGAGAGCTAAGACTAGATGGATACAAGAAGGAGACACCATTTCCAAATTTTTTCATGACTATGCTTCAGCTAGGTGGAATAGAAAGCTAATTAATCAAATTAATGATGAAGATGAAGGTCTTGTGGTCGATCAAGACAAAGTTGAAACAACATTTTTTAAATTCTTCAATCGGAAATGGATGCAGAGGGAGTGCTCCAGTTCGGGTTGACCTGAAATAGGGACTCAACAAACAATTGACAACGCTGAATGGAGCATGCTTAATGAAGATTTTACTCAAGACGAAATGCTGGAAGCTGTACAGAGCTTGGGGAATAACAAATCACCTTGTTTGGATGGTATAGCCGTCTCATTTATCAAGTTCTATTGGAGTATTATTAAAGAAGACTTGTGGAGAGCTGTGAATGAATTTTTAACTTGTGGAGAAATGCATCCTGAATAGAAAGACACATTGATTGTGTTAATCCCAAAGGTGAAGAACTCATTAGAACCATCGTAGTTCAGAACAATAAGCTTATGTCAATCAATATACAAGGTGGTTGCTAGAATGATTATGAATCGTGTGAAATATTGTTTCAACTTGCTTTTGTTATTGAAAGATGTATGTCGGAGCATTGCTTATTGGCTCAAGAAATCTTCAACAAGTTAAGATTTTCTAACTACAAGAAATGACTTATGGCGGTCAAAGTGGACATGGAGCAAGCATATAATAGCATGTATTGGCCTATTCTTGAAAATTATTTGAAATGGTTTGGGTTTCCTCCAATATTCATTATGCTTATTATGGAATGTGTCCAAAAGGTGAGATATTAAACACTCATTAATGGTAGGAGAATGAATAGGATAGAAGCTAAAAGCGGATTTAGGCAAGGTTGCCCGTTATCCCCATATTTGTATATCCTATGCTCACAATTGCTTTCTAATGCTCACAATTGCTTTCTAATACTTATCCCCTAAATCTGATAAAATTACACATTTACTTAATGCTGATGATGTTTTCGTATTTTATAATGCTTCTATGAGACCAGTCTCTTGTTTCAAGAAAATCTTAAAGGATTTTTGTGGGTGGACCGGTCAAAAAGTAAACAACATGAAATCTCAAATTTTATTTGGAAAATCAGTGAAGAAAATGTGTAAGAAGAGAATTGCTAAGAAGTTGGGCTTCAAGATAATGAAAGAGATGCAATACTTGAGAGTGAAGATGACATTGAGAAGGCTTGTGAATTTTGATTTCAGAATTATCTTAGACCATACGTGGGAAAGGCTAAATGTATGGGGTAGTAGATATCTTTCTTTGGCAGGAAGAGTTCTACTGATCAAAAGTTCTTTTCTTTCACTTCCAATATTTTTATCTACACATTCTTTGGTTCCTAAAG
>NW_021441284.1:0-236 GCF_001605985.2 Dendrobium catenatum
ATAAGTCAATTTATAATACATAAGTATAGGGAGAACCACTGACCACCCTAACGAAGTCTCAAGCGATTTGAAAATAGTTTGTATCCTGAAAATAATTGTTATATTAATTAAGTAAACAATAGTTAAATAATTAAATAGTGCTCCAAGGCAGAAATCTGCCAAAAAAGCCAAAATCAGTGACTGGAAATAGCTTCAAATTAAAATACACATTTTTCTGAAAAGATCGAGGGGTTATA
>NW_021441285.1:0-1260 GCF_001605985.2 Dendrobium catenatum
TCTCCACTTCTCGATATCTTCCCAGAGAGATCAGATTAGGGCACTTTCTAATTCTCAAGTATCTGAGTGCTGCAAGCCTTGCTATTTCATCAGCCAGAGGAATAGATGTAATGTTTGGACAGTCAATGACATAAAATATTTCAAGGGGAATAGGATTTGAATTGCTACAAAAATTCAAAGTCCTCCACCCCATGTTCTCCATCCAGAAGTACTTGAGCTTAGGGGGCAAAGAGGGCAACTCTTTCAACTTCGGGCTGTCAAGTAAAGTCAGATAAGTTAAGCATGGAAACAAACATCCATCTTCAGCAGCTACTCCTGCCTCAAACCAATTCTCTAATGCTTCTAATCCCTGAATATGTAACTTCTCTAGCAATGGAAAGGCACGGTATTTATCATTCCCATTAAATTTACTTTCGAGCCATTTTACTTTCGGCATCTCCACAAGGATTAGAATCTTGAGGAAGGGAAGTTGCCCGAAAGGAGGAAGAGTTTCCCACTCACTGCAATTTGACAATTCGATTTCCTCAATTTTCTCTATATTGGAGAGCAGATTGACATTGTTCATCCATATTGCAGACCTTGCACCCATGTATCTCACTATTATCAGTTTCCTTATACATTTTGGTGGATGAAGGTTGTCGAGCACATTCTCATCTAAATCGTTGTTCGTCGAATCAATGTGATTATCACTCCAACATAAGGTCAAATCTGTGAGCCTCCTCTTTTCACATAATTGGGCATTACGAGCCTCCTTGCCATCCTTAACATTTTCAAGGCAATTGATTCCTAATTTGTAAAGATCAATCATATTCTTCAGCTCCCCAATTCTATAACCACTCACATCTCTAAGATCAAATATATACAGTTCTGAAAGAGACTTTAGCTTCCCAATCCCATATATTGACGAAATATAACTATTTTTGGGAAATTCCACGTAACGCAACTTAGAAAGGCTATTAATGTCACTTGGTAAAAAAACATCACCTTCAGGATCGCTTTGGCTATGTGGCCGCTCGTAGATTATGTATTGCAAGTGATAGAGATTACATAGAGATTTTGGCAGCATAATCAAATTAGCATCATCAATCTTTAAGTATCGAAGATGTATCAAATTTCCAATCTCCTCAAGTATCATTTTCAATTCAACTTGATCAACACGTATGTATAATAAGCGTAGACTTCTCGATGATTTCAATACTTCAATAAGTCCATTATAAAGATCATGATCATTAAAATCTTCATAGAACAAGAAAAGAGAAT
>NW_021441286.1:0-231 GCF_001605985.2 Dendrobium catenatum
CAACGGTCTTTATAGCCTTAAGGTTCCTCTTTCTGGCTCTTCGAAGGTAATTCCTCATCTTGTTCCTATCGACGACAGGGGCGCTAGAACTTGACCTAATCTCAGACTGAGATGGTAGCTCTTCTATCGTTATTGACTTCTAATTTTTATCCTCCTGAGTAGAGGATACAGTGGATACTGGGGCGACAGCGACCTCCATCTTAGAGATAGGGGAGTCAGCTCCTGACCCTA
>NW_021441287.1:0-389 GCF_001605985.2 Dendrobium catenatum
TCGTCCTGGACGAAAATAGTTCGTCCTGGACGAAAATAGTTCGTCCTGGACGAAAATCATCGTTCGTCTGGACGAAAATATTTTGTACGGCTTTTCATAATCAACACAATTTACGATGCATCCCTTCGTACAGGCTTTTTGACTTGACCGATCGTACAGACGAATAAAAAGTTCGTACAGACGAACAAAAAAGTTCGTACGGACGAACTTCACATTTAAAACTGCCTTATCCACTCAACCGCTGCATTCACTCATTTCAACATTTTAGAGAGAAAAAAAAATTCGTCATTGACGATTATCTGATCGTACAGACGAACTAATTAAAAACTGCTCTCAAAAAGGTTAAAATTCGTGCAAAACTGAATTTTCCACACATCGTCCAGTACGAA
>NW_021441288.1:0-227 GCF_001605985.2 Dendrobium catenatum
TCATTTTATTATAATAACTATTTTAATCATATTCATTTTCTCTCATTCATAATAAATTAGCTGGCTCCTAAACCAGATTGAATTCATAGAATAAAGCTAGAGCTCAAATTAAGAATATATACTATCTTTTAAAAAAAGAAAAAAAAAAAAAGCTCGAGCTAAAATTAATTAATCAAGCTCAAGCCAGAAATGATTTGAGCTCGACTTAACTCATTTACACCTCTAGC
>NW_021441289.1:0-387 GCF_001605985.2 Dendrobium catenatum
TATATAATAACTCGTCTGAACCTCTAAAGTTGTTTAGCATATTAGACTATGATCCTACTATAGTTTGATATTATTTTTATCACTTAGCGGGCCATCAAAGGATAAGCTCTAACTGACTTTCTTGCTGCTCACCCAATCCCTACAGATTCCCCACATAATGATGATCTACCTAATGAAGTAATTATAAGTGTGAATGAATAGGAGACCCCTACTTAGGAGTTCTACTTTGACGGTTGGTCATCCATTAAAGCGTTACATCTAAATGAAACTATCACAGTTAGTGTAAGTTTGGGCCTTATTTTTATATCCCCTAAAGGCCACACTCTTAGATACTCCTATAGTCTTTCAAAACCTTAACTAATAATGAAGCTTAGTATAAAACTCTGA
>NW_021441290.1:0-622 GCF_001605985.2 Dendrobium catenatum
TATGAACTTCATCTGTACGAAATTTTTGTTCGTCCAGACGAACATGTGTCGGTTCATTGTAGGGGATGGTTTTCAAAAGTCATTAAAACGATTCACTTTTTGATCGTCTGTACAAAATTTTTTCGTCTGTACGATCGGTCAAGTCAAAAAGCCTGTACGAAGGGACACATCGTAAGTTGTGTTGATTACGAAAAGCCATTACATTTTGGACGAATCGGATCGTGTGTACGAAATTATATCGTCCAGACGAACGATAATTTTTCGTCCAGGATGAATATTTTCGTCCAGGACGAACGTATCATTTTTCTTTAAATATGAAGGCTTTCAAACTTGTCAATCACACTTCCAAAACTTCTTTTTCAATTCCTTTTTACATCAAATCAACAATGGCCTCCTCTAGCAAAAGACAAAAGGTGTTGGTGAAGAAACCAAATAGGAATGCCCCAGACAACTTTCTCTCTAAGGCGAATGAGGAATCTTTTCCTCGTTTTGCATCCGCAAAGATCACTCCCTCTCGCATTCTTATTCAAACTGAGTTGAAATTTCGGGTATTGCACCTCTTCGCCTCAACCCAATTTCAGTTCATTCTTTCTCTCACCCACTTCTACAATAAGCAAACCTA
>NW_021441291.1:0-310 GCF_001605985.2 Dendrobium catenatum
GCCTAACCTATCATGTTGCTAGAGTATCCGGTATGACTAAGAATGCCCGTATCATCCAGCATATCCTTCGTTCCTCAATCATTCCTAAAGTTGGTGATAGGATCAATATTACTCCTTTCCTTTCTGTTCTAACCTTTTTAATTATGGATCGTCACCCAATTGATGAAGCCCAACTTATCATAGATCACATCTATGGGCTTTTAAAAATAGGACATGCAGATCAGAAAAGAAAAAGGAACATCTCTTTAGGACACTTGGTTACCTACATCTTGTAAAAGAAGTATAACTTAGTGCATCCTGATGATGAGTA
>NW_021441292.1:0-291 GCF_001605985.2 Dendrobium catenatum
CTCAGGAGTGGTCATTAGAAATAAGGCTAGATTAGTTTTTAAGGGGTAAATTCAGATTGAAGGGATTAATTTTGAGGAGACTTTTGCCCCTGTAGCTAGACTTAAAGCAATAAGCGTTTTTCTTGCCTTTGCCAATTTTAGAGGATTTAAATTGTATCAAATGGGCGTAAAAAGTACCATCTTAAATGGGGTAATTCAAGAGGATGTTTTTGTAGAACAACCTCAAGGTTTTAAAAATTCTAAATATCCAAATTATATTTTCAAATTGAAAAAGGCATTATATGGATTGAA
>NW_021441293.1:0-30706 GCF_001605985.2 Dendrobium catenatum
AATAAGATGACAGAACCACATGAATACTTGGCTGATATGATGATTTAATATAAATTTTGAAAATCTAAAACATCTTATGATGACCTTGAAAAAGGAATTTAAAAATTTAAGGATGAATCTGAGAGCATAAAGCATAAATAATTATAACAAATCGAAATTTTGGAAAGATATGAATTCATTTACACAACTGAAACTATAAAGAGCTCTATGAGGATAATAAGAAACCCCCCAGCTTGAAGATTATTATAATCCTCAAATAGTAATCTAAAATATTAATAAATCCTTAGAGACAATTAAATGGAAGAACTTAGGAATATTTTTCCTAATGTTAAAATGTAATAAATGTGTGATTTCATTGAGACATATAAAGCCTCACACTGTAAACTGATGATAAAATCATATTGGTGTGGAGCTAAGATGCATAAACTGAATGTCATACAGCATCGTTATACAAATTGCTAACGGTGAACCAAATGTTTGGGTCCGAGTCTAACATTTGAATATTTTTGCAGGATTGCTCTCACACAAGACTCGTGGGAGATATGGTACTATAGCGGAGTTAAAGCATATACTGAAGATACTGCACATTCTTCGTAAAGCTAGGAATGGAGGCAAAGTTTATCACTTGGAGATAACCAACAAAGATGGTTAGGATCTGATATGATGGTAATTTCAAATTTTTGATAGAATGTGTTAATGGTTAAGACTTAAGCAATTTTGCATTAAGTAATAGAAGTCACTATGTGACAGAGGTATATGGAATTTATTACCTACTAGCTGCAATATTAAGCTAAATGGACAGAAGTTTTAATGGAAAGGGATAAAAGTTTCATGCTAGTTGAATTTCATATCATTCCTATTGTTTGTTTGAAAAATCAATTTATGAATGATACTTGGCTTTGGCTAAAGACTTTGTCACTCTAGATAATGAAAAAATACTTAAAGAATTACTCAAAGAATTTAGTGAGGATATACAAAACAGACTTTACTAAGGACGACCATTTGTGTGCTGTCATTAGGAAAACAATTGAATTCTTTTAAGTCAAATAATGTATCATAGAACTAGTAACCATTGGAATTCTCACATGATTTTTTGGACAGTAGGACATGTAAGTCTAGGAGGAGAAGGATACGAAATTGATTATTGTGGATGATTTCTCTAGATTTTGGGTTAGATTTTCTTTTTCAAAAGTGAATATTTTTGAGGATATCCGGAAATTTTCAACTGGATTCGAGAAAACTAGATATGAAATAATGTTCTTTACAGTGATCAATGAGGAAGAATTTGAAAATGAATACTTTGAAAATTTTTGTAAAGAAAAGGATTGATCAAAATTTTCTCGCTTAACTTAAACACCTAAAAATGGGGTAGTTGAAAGGAAAAAAAAGACATTAAAAGAGCCGAGGCAATAAGTTGGAATACTCACTTCCAACATGCTATTTTGGGCTAGGCATACTACATTGCTGATTTAATGTTCTGAATAGGTAAATGGAGATTAAAATTTAAATAAAACAACCTATGAAGTTCTAAGGTAGAACACAAACTATAGTCTCATTTGCAATTTTTGGAATTCAGGTGTTCATTATAACATGGAAAAATGCCTAGAAAAATTTGATCAAAATCAGATAAGGATTTTGTTGATATTCAGTGTTGAAAATCTTATAGGTATTCATCACAAAGAACTATTAGTTATTGAGAAACCACACTGTTGATTTATGTAGAATCATGGAAATTTAGAAGAGCAAAAATTGTGGAAGAGAAATTGAGGGAAACTCCCAAAATATTGATAGATTAATTTGGAAAGAAAATGTGAAGAAAACTTGGAAGGAAAACCCTTTGCCTAAAGATTTGAGATTTTTCTAAAACCCCAGAGAATTGAATCATAGGAGAACCTAGTGAGGGGTTAGAATAGTCGTGGATTAATAGGAGTAATCATTCAGCCTTTACTATTTAACATTGAACCCACTAATATTGATCAGAGCAAACTTTCTATGAATTTTTGATATGATGCTCAAGAGATTTAAATATTGTAAGAAATAAAGTTTGGACTTAATAAAGGCCAAATAGATAAGTGTTATTGAACTAACGTGTGTTCAAAAAATAAAATGAATTATCAGGGTAGTCATTAGAAATACGGCTAGATAGTTTGCTAAGGGTATAATCAACAATTGAAGGATTGAATTTGAGTAGACCTTTCCCTTAGCAGACTTGAAGCAATAGGGTTTTACTTCCTTTGGTGTTTTAAGTTTTAATTGTTTCAAATGGATTCAAAAGTGCTTTTTGAATAGTGTTATTGAGAAGATGTTTTTTTGTAGACAACTCAGTTTGAAATTAAAATACCCAATATGTTTTAAGTTAAAGGATTATATGGATAGAACGGCAACTAGAGTTGGGTAGAGAGATTGAACTTTCCTATTAAAGATCTTTTGAAAAGGAAGTGTGGATACAACTTCTTCTTAAAGAATTTGAAAAGAAAATACTCATTGTTCAAATTATGTAGATGATATCTTTGATCTCAAATAAAATTTTGTGATGATTTTTCTAATACAATGATAGTGAATTGAAGTGAGTCTACTGGAGATTTGAATTACTTTCTAGGTTTTAGATCAAAGCCTTGAGGAAGGGTCCATTTCTTAGTCAAACTTAATATATTAAGAGACATCCCAAGAAATACTGAATGGACAATGCTAACCTTTAGACACCAATGAGTTCCCTCACTTAGTTGATAGGACCCTTAGGGAAAATCTGTTGATGCAAATATAAAGAATATAGAGGGATTATTAGGGAATCTTTGCTTAATACTTGAACTGTAGACGCCAGAATATACCATCAGTTTTGCATTGTGCGCTAGATTTATTCAGATCATCAAGCAATCACATTTGACAGCAGTGAAAGGATTTAAAGATACTCATACTAAGGACTACAAAACTTGGAATTGGTATCCTAACGTTACTCTTATTTCAATTATTGAGATTTACTGATTCTGACTTTGCAGGCTGTAGAAGGTGGATAGGAAACAAGCACTTTGGAACATTAAATTCATTGAGAATTCAATTGATTTTGCAGTAAGAACGAAAATTCAGTAAGATCCTATCTACTGCAAAGAGAATCCATTGCTTAGGAAGTCTGTGGGTGGCATAAGTAATTTGGTTAATACAACAGTTGTTGATTTAGGATTATTGTAGGCCTATTCCAATTATAATTGTGATACTACTAGTAGCTATTTGCTTTCCAAAAAATCGTATTACAAACTTATTAGAGCACACAATATAGATAAAGACTTCATATCATAAGAGATCATGTTCCAAACGGAGAAATTTAACTCACATGTTTTAATTGAAAAATCAACTTGAAAAGATTTTTGACAAAACCTTTAGCGCTTGATACTTACAGTATAAAAGATTAAGAACAAGCGCTAGATTTATGTAAGATCTTAAACTCTAAATCAAATGTCTTTGAACATAGATATTTATGTTTTTGTTTGTTTTTTTTTTTTTATTGTGAAATTTTTTTTGTGTAAGTTCTTGAATAAGTATTATTTGGAGTGTAAGTTTTTAAGTTTTATGTTTTTCTGTTTTAAATTTAGTTTATTTTTTAAATTAAAATTTCAAACTTCAAAAATAGAGGAATATGTCCGGACGAACTTTTGTTTGGTACGGCGATGTGAGATAAATTGTTCGTTGATTTTAACCGATATTTTAGAAGCAGTTTTTATTTTGATAGTCTATCCGATCATTACAATGTCCGAAAAATTTTTTCGTCTCCAACGTCTGAGAGCCGATTGAATGGCATGGTGAGTGGATAAGACATTTTTATATGATTTCGTCGTCGATTGGTTCGTCAAGACAACAGATGTCGTTTTAGTGTAGGACGGTTTTCAAGAGACATAAACGAGTTACTTTTAAATTTCTGGTCTAAATTATTTTGTATGTAAGATCGGTATTCAACTTTTTAGAAGGGGTCGATCGTAAGTTGTTTGATTCGAACGTTAATTTTGGACAATTGATCGTCTGTACGAAATTTTTCTTTCAGAACGAAATGATTTCGCAGGACGAACTTTTTTCTTCAGGATCAACTTTTTTCGTCTGGCGAAGTATCGTTTTCTTTATATGAAGGTTTTACTATAACAAAACTTTCAACTTCTCTTTCAATCTTCTATTCAATGTCAATGCTCTCAAGCAAAGCAAAACGGTGTCTAGGAAGAAGCGAATAGGATGCTAGAAAACTGTCCTTTCAAGGTGAAAGAGGACTCCTTCTGTTTGCTTCTGCAAATAATCCGATCTCGCATTAATCCAAAGCGAGATAACTATAAGTATATGCAGCCTTTGCCTCAACCCAATCATTCATATTTTCTCTCGTCTTTACAACAAACAAACCTTCCCTACTTCTAGAAAACATGAGTTTTACTCAACCCATCTTCCATTAGTTCTTATTTTCATGAAAAGTAAAAATCCACTAAGCATGAATGGAGTATTTCTAAACGTAGGACTGAAGTGATATAGAGCCACAACCTAATGAGTAAACTACATAAGATGGGATAATACTAATGCCAATTAGAAAGATATTTTTAAACTATCATGTTGGCTAGAGGTCTCTGGGATGAAAGATGCCGTAATCCAGCAGTATCTTCGTTTCTTATTATCATTCCTAAGCTGTGATAGGATCAATTTACCCTCTCTTATGTTTCTAACTTTTTTGATTATAGATTGTCACTCTATAGACGAAGCCCCAACTATCATAGATCATATCTTGGGCTTTCAGAAATTAGGATATGCTGAATAGCAGAAGAGAAAAAGGATATTTCTTGGGACATTTATTACTTACATTTGGGAAAAGAAATATATTTGGTTCATCCTGAGACGAATATAAAGCAGTTTTACTATACTGATTGCTTCCTTCAGATGCTCTTCAGGGAGGAAACAAAAAAGAAAAGCCCCATCAGTGCTTAAGAAGAAGAGAGCGTAAACTCTGCCTCGTCAGTTCTCAGAATCTGATTGAGAGATTGGTGATAGATTAAGAGACTCATATGATCAAGGTTTGATCAATTGATGCTCAACTTATGAAACACAACAAGCTGAGTATCATTAGAGAATGACGTACTTGATTATACAATACAATATAAATAGATTGATAGGCCTCCTACTTCCACTTTTCGGTGGCAATTCATCTTCTCTCAAACAGAAAGTAGAATGGATTTTCTTATCTTTGTTGTACTCGTGTTTTTAATGTTTTGCTTGTGTTAGTGGTTTATGTTAAGTCGTGTTTTTTTTTTAAAGTTAAAGTTATTTTTGTTAATTGTCTTAGATATTTATTAAAATGATGATAATCAGTTCCTAAATATCAATGCATTTCGTACAGTTTTAAAGTTGATTTTTTTTTAAACTGTGATTAATTTTATGATTCATTAGTAATTTATATAATTCATAGTGCTTCACTAGATTAGTAATTGAGATTATCTACTTAGGGAAAATCTAGTATTCTAATTAAAACGTTGTTTATAACTTTGTAAATAGAACTTTTAAAATTCATTCTATCATTTTGACTACATAAAGTTATATTATTTATTGCATTTAGATTTTTTTATTTTTGTATTTCCTTGCTTCAAATAATATTTAAGCACTTAGAAATATTTGAACTTTTTTAATTTTGATTTTGGAAAGAATTGGTTCTCAATTACTCTTGAAAACTTGTACAAAAAGTAAAAATCAAGAATGTGCAAAGGTTCCATATGAAGAAGAGAACAAAATCAGCCAATATCAAAACTGCCAATATGTGCCCCAAATTTTGAAAAAGATGCGCAAAGCACCAACTGTGGTATCTCTCTTTCAATTCTTTCATCTCTAATTCAATATTATATTATATTCTTTATATCTATTTGACTTTGAAATATCAAATTTTTTCTTCATCTCTCTGTGATTTTCTATATTGAATGTCTAATGAATCCATATTTGATAATTTATCTTACTTACATGTTATATCACTTTTAAATTTTCATAATTTTCTATGATTGCCTAATATGTTTAGTATTAAAATGCATACTATGTCAAATACCATTTAGATAAACTTCAAATGAATTATACAATTATTTCATTCTCGTCTATTTCGTCTTCATTTTTTGTGTGTCAAAAAGGGGAGATAATTTGTGTTTGTATGTTTTGTTTCTACTTATTTTTTTTAAAGTTCAAAATGCTCCTTATTTTCATGATTCATCATATTCAGGGGAGTTTAGGAATTTGTTTAATTGAAACATACAACATAATTGTTTTGCCATATCAAAGGGGAGATTGTTTAAGATAGTAGCTATTTGCATGCTTCTTTTTGCAACTTATGAAGTTTTGATGATCAAACATTTTGTCAAATGTGTAGTTATCTCTAACATTTTTTTAGAAGAATAGATTTGCTCTTGTGTGTACTGACATTCTCATGGAAAAACGAACTCCAGGCTACGAGACTTCAATTAAATTCAGCATGCGATATTTTTGTACAATTTGAAGCTTGCACTTTTCTTAGAAATCAAATTGAAGGAGTGATTGTAATTTTTGAGTGAATAAACATTACCATACATAAGGAGATCTATAAAAATTATACTGATCGTACATACAATTTCCATGTTTTTTTTGTTTGTACTGAGATCAGACGTTATCTCATATAGGCATATGGAACGAATGAATTGCTCGAAAATTTTTCTAAGTCTATGTTAGGACGAAATAAATTATCGTCCAGGACGATTGGCTTCTGGAAAATTTCGTCCGCGAAATTAAATTACGTCTGTGGCGACGGTTCTGCTGGAAATATTTGTCTAGACAAATTAAATACGTCAGGTGACGGGTCTGAAGAATTTTCGTCAGAGATAAATTATCGTCCGTGAGATTGGTCCTCTAGAAATTTCTTTGTCCGAGAAATCATTATGCGAGATCGGCTTATGTAAAAATTTCGTCAGACGAATACATTTTCGTCAAAGATAAACCGCTTAGAAGTTCAGGAGTTTCTGACGACTGTTAATAACCGTTCGTACTGGAGAACCTAGTTATACAGGACTCAGGTTGTACGAAGACATTTCGTACACATATCAATAGGGCGTTTCAGATCGTTTAAGTAAATCGCCAGGAGTGAACACGAGTACAGAAATGAATCTTGCCAGTTTTGGCGTTTTTCTTATCTTTTGTATAATAGTTCAATTAGACTGCCACTCCAATCTTTGTATATTTTGATCTTCGAGCCTTGAGAGATAGCAGGAAGAGTGTGAAGAGCGATTCAGGGATTCTACACTAGAAGCGAGAGGCTTCACGTGGCGTTCAAAGTAAGATTCTTCTACTTGTGATTGGGATTGAACCTTTTACTTCCCTTTTTTTTCTTCATTCTTTTAGATTCTTGTGAAGAAGATTGTAAGGAGATCCGGTTTCTCTACGACACTTGGGAGTGGTGAAAGTCGAAGGTTCTTTGCGAACTAGGAGAGGTGGAAGGACGGAAGGTTTTCTTGTGCCCACATAGGAGAGTGTGAAGGACGGAAGGGTTCCTGCCACTAGGAGAGTTGTAAAGGACGGAAGGGTTCTCTGCCCAACTAGAGAGTGTGAAAGGACGGACGGTTCTCTGCCACAATGGGGGATAGGGGTTGAAAGGACAACGGTTCTCTGCAACACTAGGAATTGTGTAAAAGGACGGGACGGTTCTCTTGATCCGAGGAGTGGTGAAGAGTGTTTTGTAAAGGCTTCTCGCCTTGCCTGTAGGTGCAAAAGAGAGTCTGGTATTAGTGCATACTAGGGTGCCTCTGGGAGTGATGTAGGTTTGTTATAGACGAAACTATAAATCTGGTGTCAGTTTACTTTATATTTTACGTTTCATACTTTTATTCATTTAAAAACTACTCTGTGGTTGAAAAACATATTTCTACAAAATTTAAAGAAATTTTATTTCGGTTCAAAAATTTTCTAAAGGGGACTTAAATTTTTTAAACTACCAATTCACCCCCCTTACTAGACTCAACATAGATGATGTAACTATTGATATATATCGCAGAGGATTCATGTCACGATATTGGTATTGGACTAATCATGGTGAGCACGAGTCACATTTTGATTCTCAATGCGATCCTTCTACAAGTACTAATGTAGCTGAGGCTAAAAATATCCAACCAAATCTTGAGGAATTATTTCATGATGCAACTGAAATACAATATGAATAAAATACATAAGAGTTACCGAATAAGAAGGCACATAATTTTTATGGTTTGTTGCATGCTGCCCAATAACCAATCTGGAAAGGGTGCACCACTCACTCAGAGTTATCTGTTGCTGTAGGAGGTTCATTGATGGTTTAAGTACATTAGAAGAAGGAGAAGTCCAGAAGATAATGGAGAAAGAACTCACTACTTGGTTTAAAAATATGATATATTTTGAATAATTTGTCTTTATTAGTTAGTACTGTATGCAATAAATATGCAAATAATAACATCTTATTCATTTAAAGGTACACACTGAAGATATTGATTCATAGTATTAAGGGCTATTTGAGTTAGCTTGGGGACTAAATAGATTAGTTAAATGTTATCAAATATTTTTGGTCAATGGTTATAAATTCCAAACAAAAAGTTGGTGTGAAGGTAGGAAGACAGAAAATTCTGATGTGTAAGAGGGAACACCCATACAGGGGATGATTCTAAATACTACAGGGTATTACAAGAAATATTAGAGGTGGAATATCACGATCACAAGAATATTGTATATCTATTCAATTGTGAATGGTTTGATCCAGTACAAAATAGAGGCACAAGAGTAAATCCAATTTACGGTATAACAGAAGTAAAGCGGGGTAGGAGATATGCAAAGTTTGACCCATTCATCATTGCTAGTCAGGCAACTCGAGTCTATTATACTAACTATCCAAGCAGATTACGAGGCAAATAGATTGACTAGTAGTTATGTAGACAAAACCAAGGGGAGTAATTGAAAAAACCACTTCAATACCATCAGCACATCAAGAAGAGTTTACGTCAAATTTAAAAAATCTTCCAATCAATGTGAATAACCAAATTCGAATTAATGAGAGCGAGTTGCAGTTAGAAGAGGTAGATTTAACCATAGAGGAAAGTAATGATGAATCTGATAGTCCTTAAAACAAATCATCATATGAAAGTGAATCAACAAATGATGAGTTAACATAAGGTTAAATTTTATTGTTACTACACTGCATTTATTTTATTGTTACTGCACTGTATTTTATTTTATTATTACTACTGCATTATTTTATATAATATTTTTTTTACTCATGTTTTTTTAAAATTTTTTATTTTTCTGTAGATGCAAGTTTCAGGTTATTGAAGGAGCCTAGCAGAGGATTGATCAAAAAATATTTTTATTATAGGCCCACCAAGAAGAATCACTAGCAGTTAGACCAGCTAGGCCAGTACGTACTGAGGGGACTACTTCGTCTTAGCCTACTAACACAGTCTCAGACCTCTACATATACTCAGGCTACCACTCAGCCTTCACCCCTCCTAGAGGCGATAGCCGCAGTTCTTACCTCAGTAGACACCTCGATTCCTTCACCAGATCCCACGCAAAGTACTCCTTTCTACCCATACGACCCACCCCCACCATATGCTGGGTGCCCCTCCTACTATCCATATCCACCATATCTTCCACCATACTATCCCTACCACCCCCTTAAGCCTGCTAATAGGTGGACCTTCGACACCAGCTGCACCAGGAACCAGGCGACAAATAGTCGAATGTTGAATAACACCTGAGGGTGACACATATTGTATATTACATCTTTTTTATTTAAGCTAACGAACATATTTATTTTATATTATATATTTTTCTCTACAAAACCTTATTTTTGTAGGTTCTACCCATCAAAACAACTGACATATAAAATACGGGACATTATACGGAGCCACGTTTGACGCTCTTTATGTTTTCGGAAGAAAGTCCCAAAAGAAGTATGGGAAATATGGTTATAGAGTTTGAAGTATTTTTGGGTATTATTTTTTATGTTATGTCTAATTAAATAGTTATTAACTTTTTTACTAAGCTAACAAACAATATATATTCTATATGTAGTATTTTTTAATGCGTAAAAGATTATATTGTGGCTGCCCAGCATAATGATAAAATAGAAAGAATTTTTGAGGCAAGCGTGAGTCCACTCAAAAGAGTATACCCGGCTGCATCAGGTGAGGGTTCTTCGGCGGCTATGTGGAGTATTCTAAGTACCGCATCTGGTCGCAAGCTATTGGAGAAATGCAACATGGCAAGGTTTATGGTTTAGATTCGCAGCTCAGGCTCCGGTGGCTCTACTAGATCCAACATTCATAGCAGTTCACATGAGTCCTTACATAGTCAATAAATAATTGCCCTTTCAAGCGGAGCTAGAAAAGTTAGGAAATCACAAGCTCGATTGGAAAGTTCAGTTGCACAGCAGCGTTAAATCAGATGAGGAGCAACACAATCCGTTGTTGGATGAAATGCGCAAAATGAGGGAGCAGTTGAGTGGAAAAGAGGTTGCTCCAGCTGAGGATGAGTCCACGGATTCAGAGTAGTTTAGATTAGTCATATGATCTTGTTTACTTTTTTGAATCTGTGTTATTGAACAATCTATGATATTTTTAATATTAGTTGGTTGATGCTATTGAACAATCTCTGTTAATGGACATTTATATTTTTAAGTATATATTGAAGTTCTTGTGATCTGTGATGTGTAGATCTGTGCTGTGGAATTATTATTGTAAGTATTTGTATATGTTTGTAGGTGTGAAATTTTGATTGTTGGCTGCGAAGGCAATTTCTTTTTGTTATTGCTGCAGGTTTCCGACGGATTTAGCGTCAGAAATACGCCAGAAACGACGATACAATGAATAGATGCATCATCACCGTCATTTTATTTTAGCCGGAAATACCGGCAGATAACGTGCCGGTAATAAGGTGTGGGTTTAATTACAGTGCATGTTACGGCATATTATCCGCCGGGGTTTTCTTCTGATAAATACATTGTAAATTCTGGCGTATATAATGCCAGAATAATCTAGTTAAAAATGCCAATCTGTTAACACATTTTTCGCTTGTAATGCGTTAGAAAGTGCGCCGGAATTATATCCGGCATCTTATATACATCGAAGACATTTTCTGACGCGCACCAAACCGGCATATGAAATTCTGATGGAAATGTGCCAAAAACCAAGGATTTTCATCGTATTTTACATATTACCGATGAATTTGGTCCGCGGGTAATATCGGGTTTCCCTGTAGTGTGGAGGAATGGTGGAAACTGTGGGCTGAACTAGAGGTGCCTCTGATGGACAGGGAAGAATTACTGGCACTGGCTTGAATGGTTTAGAATTGGATTCTTTCTTCTTAGCCCTTTCTATAATCTCTTGATCCAACTGTTGGATTTTAAGGGACGCTTCCTGTGATTTATCCAATCACTGTTGTATTTCTCTAACTAGTGACATCATGTCGGTGAGCTGAGTATCCAAGTTCCTTATGTGTCCTTCCTGTTTGACCCTCACTGACTCATTTGAATCTAACTCAACTGTAGTTGTATCCTCTTCTTTACCAGATCATCATTTACTTGGCTCAGTTTCTTTATTAGACCCTCTGGTCTCAACCATGCAAATGCTGTCGGTGGGGTCATCTTCTTCCCAAAGGAGATAATCTAAATATGGATCAAAGGTTTCTATCCCTTCTTTGTTTAATAGAATATCTCTTATTTTTTGTATTACCTCATCGATAAGTCTCTCCCCAATTGACACAGAATCGAGAGGTAAGTACCCTTCATAATCAACCATATCGTAGAGCTTATCAGACTCTAACATAGAAATAATTGCGATGAGTTTTAGATTATCATCTGATTCAAATTCTAAAATTGTCTTATTAACCATCTCTTGATCTAGGTCAATTCCTTCCCCCTCGACTAACCCGGAACTGGTAGTAAGAAGGGTGGAATCCTCAACTAGGTGAGAGACACGTACCTCAGGAGTCGAGGCAGGAGCTTGGAGGGTAATAGCTCCCACATTGAGTAAGGTAAGGTCCTCAGGACTCTGAGTAGGGAGATCTGGAATGACACGTAGACTTTGAGAAAGACTGTCCGGAACATCTACAGTGTTAGTGATCAAAGTATTAACTGAACTGGTAAAGGGGGTACTATCCACTACGATAATTAAAGTATCCGTATAAACTTCGACTGAACCAACTTTGACTGGAACTTATTTCAATTGGAGAATGAACTTGGATGTCCTAGAGGGTGGTGGAAGAATCTCTATCTTAGTCCTTTTTGGCACAAACTTCTTTTTAGGAGATTTTGGCCTCTTACCCTTAACATCAATTAGTCTCTTAGTTTCAACAACTTTCTTAGTCTTAACAGCCACCGAGGCCAACTTTTGAGGTTTTGGAGGGGGTACCGGGGGCCTACCGGTAGGACGGTAGCCTCTCTTGAACCCAGTGAGCATAATACTCTCCATTTCGAAAGATGGAGGGCATATGACCCAGTGGTATCCATCAACTAACACAGAGAAAACAGGTTGTCGAAAAAATTTCTTATTTTTTCTAACATGATGAGGAGTCAAATTATTCGCTTCATATGCTTCCACTTTTAAAACCTCCTTTTGGAAGTGATGGGAGATGACTCCCCTTAGTTGTTTCATATACACCTCCTTAGTCTGCCCAGACTGTGCACCATAGGTATGGATTATATTTCTCTAAGTCCTCGTCCTTTGAAGATGCTTCTCCTTAGGGGTTCTCTTGGTCGAGTAGTTGAATGGGCATGACAAGGAATGAGATATCCTAACCACCCTATCCTCCCCCTGAGTAACAAATGAGATATCCTAACCACCCTATCCTCCCCCTGATAAGGGGGTAGAAATGACTCCCCTTAAGGAGGGGAGAAGATGCAGGAATATGCAGCTCCTTGTAGCCTCAGGCTCTACCTGGGCCAAGGTCATAACTGGGATAACTTTTATTTCTTTTGAAATTGTATTTCTAAGTCTCCTTAAATAATTCTTCCTCTAGTTCTTACTGGTGAATGTGAACCCAGAACTAGACCTCCTCAAAAATAGACTTAACCTCAGTAGGGGCTTGGACAATCAGCTAGGGCTATTTCTCTTCATCACTAGTCACAAGTAGAGTGGGTCCTAACCCTGCAATAAACTCTACTATTGGGGGAACTTCTTTACTGGCATCAAGATTAATGATTTTGTATCCATCCGTGAAAAACTCCAGAGTCCTAAAGCCCATTCCAAACAGCACAGTACTCCCCAAATTAGTCACTTAAGTAGACAGTTCTCGATTAAATGAGAAGATTAGTTTGCCAGACATTGTTGCAAATTTCTGAATTAAAAAAGATGATTGAAATTAGATGTTTTTAAAGAGATTTCTATTTTTTTTTTAGAAAATTGAAACTCATAAGAAAATCTCAATTCTATGATATATGTTGAGTTGTAGGAATTACCACCCGATGTATATCAAAGGGATATGGAGATTAACTATGAATTCAAGAAGAATTGAATTTTTCATAACATATGCTAGCCCACAAAAGGATGTCATGGGTAACATATGATGATGTGGACTTTAATAAGAAATTTAAAATGATTTTGATTTGATTTTGTTTGAAACTAAAAGCAAGCTTCTCCCAAATTCCAAAACGTAATGGGGCAGAGTTTCCTCTTGCCCGAAGGCTTATGGAATTGGGAGAAAACTCAAGGAAAAGTAATCGCCCAACTCTCTCCACTCCTAAAAGTCTATGGGGAAGTGGAAGGTTAGAGCTAAAGTGTTTGGATCTTGAAAGCAAGATCTTTTGGGCTACTTAAAATTTTAAGACTTTATGTACTGAATAAAAATCAATACCATAAGTTCATGAAACTGAAGGAGATCTCAAAAATTTGATTTGACATTATCTCCCTACCAATTAACTTGGGGGCAGAAGGTACAAATCAGAGTGAAATAAATACATATTATTATTTTTGGAGGTCTCACCTCTCTTTTAAACTTACTTTTATTTTAGATGTTGGTCTTACTCACCCAAGAGAGAAATGGGTAGAGGGACCAAAGGAAGAAAAGTAGTTAAGACTACTGATGAGGCAAACTTTTGCCAATATTAAAGATGGACATGCCATTTTTTGTTGGTGGAATTTTGAAAATGGGTTTTAAAAAGTATTAGTTTTCCTTAAAAATTTAAAATCGACTTTGAATTTCAATCTTGAGACTAAACATCCCATTGGGAGAGTCATACTACTTCGTGAAGTGGAAATAGACCTCCAGAGTGGGGTTTAAATCTATGATTACAAATCCCACCTTGAATAACATAACTAGATCCGAGATAGAACCACATATGACCTCAGAAGGTGAAAATGGAGTTTGATCTGATTTCAAGCTATAGTATTCTAAGTAGACCATCATTGATATCATGCTTAGAATTTTATAAACAAATGATATATCTGTTGAAACTAGTTCAATATGAATTAGGTTGTTAGACCTAAGCTTATATCCCAGCGACTAACCAAGAGGGGGGTGAATTGGTAATTAAAAAATTTATCCCTCTTTTTAAAATTGATTTAAAATTGAACAGATAATAACTTTAGTGAATTTTTGTAGAAAAGATTTTTCAACCATAAATTAAAAAGTAAAAACAAAAGTAGTGGAAAATAAAAAGACACAAGATTTATAGTGGTTCGGTCAAACGTGACCTACATCCACTCCCCGGAGGCACCCTCCGAGTATTGCACTAATGCCACTAATGACTCTCCTTTTACACCCACAGCATGGCGAAGAATCCTTCAGAAAAACTCTCTTCGACCACTACCCAGTGCGGCAGAGAACCGTAGTCCTTTTACACTCTCTAAGTGTTGGCAGAGAACCGTCTGTCCTTTCACACTTTCCAAGTGTGGGCAGAGAATCCTTTATCCTTTCACACTCTCCAAGTGTAGGCAGAGAACCCTTTAGATGTTCACACTCTCCAAGTGTAGGAAGAGAATCCTTCATCCTTTCACACTCTCCAAGTGTAGGCAGATAACCCTTCGGCTGTTCACACTCTCCAAGTGTCGGCAGAGAACCGGATCTCCTTGACATATCTTCATACGAAAAATTTAGAAAGATGAGAGAAAAGAGTGAAGTAATCACAAATCATAATTGGAGATTCTTACCTTTGAGTACCAAGTAAATCCTTCATGCTCCAATAGTAAGAATCCTCCTTCAAACACTCTCACACACTTTCTCCTTCACTCTCCCTTCAGTTAACACGAAGATCACTAGGCAAAAAGATTATAAGACATTTTTAAGTGGACTTTATATAGGAAAGACATGAAAAACTATCCAAAAACTGTTGACTTTCAAGTCTTTACACAGTTGATTATCCCGGACGATCATCAGATCAGCTTGTACGAATAGTATAAAAATAGTTGCATACGAACCCAATGTATATTGGTACGAACTGACTTCATAACCGATCATCATCTTATATGAAATATGTTCGTCCTGGGATGAACAGTTATATCAAGAGTTCGTTCTGACGAAACTGCAAGATGGTCCCAAATTTTCAGGGAACAGAGGACTTCGTCCTGAGACGAACATGAATGTTCGTCTGGGTGAATAGTTCAAGTCATGTGTCCAGAGAACTTCATCTAGAGACGACCAGGATGAATTATCTCGACGATTAGTTTAACCCATGTGTCTGGAGGACTTCATCCTGGGACGAACGAGATGAATCGTCTGGATGATCAGTGCAACTCAAGTGTCTAGAGAGCTTCGTCCAGGGACAAATAGAACATTTCGTCTAGACGAACAATTCAAAGTAAGAATCCAGAGAGCATCGTCCAGGGATGAATATGAAAATTCGTTGGGATGATCAGGACTTAGAAAAATTTTCTCACTTCCTGTTCGTTCCATTGCTCATCCGAGGGGATAACTGACCTGATCAACCCATATGAACTTGGTTCATCCCGTATGATCAGTATGAATTTTTAAAGATCTCCCCAAGTGTGTGTGTGCTAAGCTACTCAATTATAATTATACTCTCTCAAACTCAATACAATAAAAAACACAAACTTTAATTTACAAACTATCTTTTGCTGAATTTGATTTGAAGTCTTCTTTAGTCTGGAGTTCGATTTTCTTGAAATGTTAGTCCACACAAGAGCAAAATTAATTATTCCAAAAAGTGTTAGGAGAATATAATACTTAAAATAATAATATTTGGAATCATCAAAACTATACAAGTTGCAAGAATGTAAAATATGCAAATAGCAACTCTCTTAACAATATCTCCCCTAAGGGAGAAGATACCACTGCTTGACAATTATTTGGGTATGACGATAATGATTATCGTTTGTTAAATCTTTTTAAAGAATACTAATTTGAGTTTTAAAAATTTCTTTTAGAAATTTGTAATTTAGTTTAAATTTCAATTCTGAAATTGAACAGGCCACTTAGAGATGATATACTGCCTAAAAAGCGGAGATAAAATCTCCTAAAGGGTTTAGATCCAGAATTATAAATTTTCTTTAGGCTATCATAACCTGATTTAAGAAAGAACTATATATGAGCCCGGGATGATCAAGATGGGCTTCAATCTAAAATTAGACCATGATAACCAAGAGGAGATGATTGTTAGCTTCATATTCGAATTGATGTTAACACATGATAAATCCCTTTGAATAAAGAGAATATCATCTATTAGCAATCGTAAGATTATGATGATAATAATTGTTATAAATTTGATTCCCAAATGAAAAATCAAGTGAATTTTTAAAATCATATGTGTACGATTCTAAATCTCATACGAGCACAAGCCCTCATAGTTGATTACATCATAGGAGTCTGAAGTCTCCTACAAATACTCTCGATTAAAATAATGATGAAATTTTGTTAAAGATTTTCTAGGAGTGATACAAAAGGAGGTGAATTTTTAGAATCTCAAAGCTGAATGGATCAAAATAGAGCACTTATTAATGGAATCAAGGGAAGAAAAGTAGGAGGCACTTTGAGATTTCGGAACCATTCAGAAGTGTCCCAACTTAATGTAAGTGTTGGGCTTTACATTTTAGATTGAAAGAAAATTTAGTTTGAGTTGAATGTTTTATTAGAAATTTGGGATTATATTCCCAGAGGTTGGGGTCTTATGATCCGAGATCTACCCCAAATCCTAAATCTAAATTTGGACACTGGACCACGGTTTTTTGAACCTAACTAATGTAATACAAAATTTAGACTTACTCCACTCTGGATTAGGGAGCCAACTAGCCACCTAGTCAATTTTAAATACATGAATCCGCTCATTTTATGATAGAGTGGTAGGGACATTTTTATTAACGTTTTGGAGAGCTCGTGCAGAAATCTAGAGATGGTCCTAAGTGACCCCTTTTGACTTATATTGGGTGAAAATGCAAAATACTGATGCAATTAAAATTTAAACTCTTTTAAATGTGTTTCTAATACAATGCATGCTGGTCGACAACTCCAAATCATATATTCTTGCAATTTAAAAAGGCTTAAAAAATGTTTTTTAGAAGACTAGGCTTCCCTAGGTTTAGCACCTCATCTTCATAGGTCAGATTATCCGGACTCTACCCGCAGGAGGGGAAGGTCTAAAACAAGGAGAGAATAAATATAGAAATATGCATGTGAGCCTGGGGGAGATCCCCTACTAATTCCCTAGATTTGTTATCTTTCTATATTATTTAACTTCTTAAAATTTTAAACTTTTTTATTATGAGTAGAAAACTTTTCACACCCTTACAAGCCTCTCGTATCCAGGCTAAAGCAAAAGAGGTACACAAAAGTCAAAAAATTAAGAAAAATAGGTAGTTCTATGCTCAATCATATCAACACATTAAATATAAATAAATTAATTAATAAATATCCATATGCAAATTTACTTGCTTATTATAACCTAGGGTCTATAGAAAGTATAGTGATCAGGAACCACTCACAACAACCTGTGTGTGTGTGTAGAAAAATAAATAAACACACTGTCCATGCTCTTTTTATTATTTGGGGGGCTTAGCAGCTGAAGCACCTGTGCAAGCATATTTATAATTGATTTTTCTTTAGCCCCCTTTTTATTGCCCAGCATGTGCGTGACCATCTACAGAAAACTCAGTAAACATCCAGATAGTTCTATCCTAAGGATAATTTAGTTGCCAAACTTGTCAACCATACATAAAGTACACTAAAATTAAGCAAAAACAGCAGGTATAATCATCCACAATATGCAATAAAATCATAAAAAATCTGGCACGCAATAGAAAAGTAAACACCGACCTAGCAAAGATCTAGAGTTGGTTGTCCTAACAAACCATCTAAAGTGTGTGTAGAAGATCATGTGGCTGGGGTAGATCCTAAGTTGGGTAGTAAGTTAGAGTTGTCAAAAATTTTTGAATTTGTTATGGCTTAAAGGAGCTTTATGTTAGAATTTAAATATTCATATATTAAAAATTAATTTAAATACATTTTAAAGGTTAAATGATTACTACCTTTATTTAACACTGAGGTCTTGAAGTTTATTTCACATTCTTTGGGGCCAAGCTAATAGCCTCGTATGCTTGGGTTACCAGTAATAATCGGGGTTGATTAAATTGATTTAGTTAGTTAAAATATCAAAATTGGGTTAACATTAAAAAAATAATTTCATTATTGATTTTAAGAGGTTGGTTAAGCATTTTATTATTCAAGTTAGAAAATTCTGGAACGTGAATGAATTATTAGAATTTTAGGAGTTGTCTTAATGTCTTAATTAAGGGGTTAAAAGTTGACTTTTTAAATTAGAGTGAATCTTGAAGGTTTTAGATTTTTAACATATATTAGACCGTATTATAAGTTGTTATACTATTAGCACACTCAATTAGAAGTTTTCTATAAAAAGTTATGAATTTCCAAAGTTTAAGCCTAGATGTTGACCTGAGTTTGACCAAACTGTTGACTTTTTTACTTTGACCACATTTTGGAGGTTTGACTTTTTTAGAAAACAATATATTTTAATTAGATTCATTAGCCTCTAAGTTTGATTGGTTTTGGAATTTTCTATAATTAGTTATGGATTTTAGAAATTTGGGTATTTAATGAATTTTTTTTTTTTAGTTAAAGAGCCCTTTTAATGATTTGAACCCAAACAAGTCCCAAACTCCTTGAAATTACCTCCAAAGATTAGAAATGATCTAAGGAGGGATCAACAACTGTTTGGAAATTTTGGCTTTTTTTAATAATTTTAGATAATTAAATTGATTAAATATTGATTTTCACTTAAAATTAAATTATGGTTGAGTTTGATATCAAATTAAAGAAATTTTAATTTTTACTTATTAAGGGTTAAATTATGGTTAATTAGAGCTCTCAAGTAAATACTTTTTGGATTAAATATGAATTTAAAATGAATTATTTAGAGTTCTAGGTCAATTTTAGGAAGGGATTTTGGGGGATCGTAAGTAGTGGGCCAAATGGATACAAAATCGAGTGGGATTTTGGTCATAAAATCACTTATTCTTAGGTCTTAAACACACTAAATTTGGGCTCAAATGGAATTCTCTAAAGTTGCTAACCAAGCCACCTAAGGTGATCTATAAGTCACCTTGGAAAAATCCTATGGAGCTATCCTAGGGTCAAATTGGGGTAAAATCAGTGACCCTACTCCCTATTCTAAGCATCATCATCAAACCAAAGCATAAACCCTAATTCTCATTGGAGAGATCATGACTCCAATTTTAATTTAAGGGTCAAACCATAACACATAAACCCAAATTGATAAAAAAAATGCCCTTAAACACCTCAAACAGGGGAGAGAAAATTTGGAAATGTCAAGGACATGTCCAAATTCACTCTCCCAAAGTCTAAGCCATGGTGAATTTAAATTAACAAGAAATACAATAATCGATAAAACATTCATATTAAAATTAAACATTACACAAATGCAATTAGGGCCTAGAACAATAGGGCTTTTGTAGATCTCCCTTAGATTTTTCCAATAAATCTAAGAACGCCTAATTTCGTCAAATAGATTGAGAGATATGAAAATTTGAAATTTCCCATAATTTTTGTATTTAATTAACCCGGGATTACACACTCAACCAGAGCTTTATGCATGGGGCATCTTGATATGGAAGCCAATCATTGGTGCTGACTCTGTAACCATGAGGTTAATCCCAATCATTGGATCAACAATCAAATGGATGCAATTAAATAATTTCTGAATAGTAGGATCGAATATGGACCATTGATCCAGATCAACGGTCACAATTGCATCTTTAACCTCCAACTATCTCCCAAAGCCATTGAGTTATTTCGGCATGATCTAAGTGATCCCGCTGGCAGATTTGAACCAAACTTCATGGGAAGCACCAGTATGACGAAAACCTTCAATCCGATGGTGGAAATCTATTGGAATGAAGGTTTCTTTCAAATTTGATCGAGCTACTTATATAGGAAGCTCGGGAAGGTGTTTATACCTCAGAGAAGGCCTCAACAAATGAGCTTCTCTATCAAGAAGCTTCAGGGGATGAAGGCGAAGAATTCTTCTTCTTGCAACAGGACCGAAGGATGGCCAGAAGTAGGGCTTCAAGCGGATCGTGGATGAGCTTCATCAGAGTTCATCAAAAAAATGGATGGGAGAGGTTGAGAGACTGGGAAACAGGAGAGGAGCACTGTGGGAGTTCTGGTTAATGATTTTAGGAGAGTCAATTCAAATGGGGATGTCTGGTGGACTGCCCCCATATTCAGGCCATTCCCATGAGCTCGGACGGCTAGGATCAATTTGGAGAAGCCCTGGATGGCCACCAGGTGGAAAGGTGGCTCATTCTAAGGGCTCGTGAGCTCACAATTTCTAAGCCCAGGCTCTAGAATCCTTTGGATGGAGCTTAAGGATGGGGGCGCCACTGAAGCAAGTTCCCTATTGGTTCTAGCCTCCGCTGGTCAAAGACTGGGTCAAGCTGATCTGGAAAGATTGCTGGGAGCATAAAAAGCTTGGTGATTATATCAATTGGATCTAAGGAAGTCAAATTCAATGGTAGAGCTAGGGTTAACCCAAACTTGCTCGATTTGGGTTAATTTGGGTCCAATTTAGGTCAAGCCGAACCCATCTTGAGTTG
Source organism: Dendrobium catenatum (assembly GCF_001605985.2). Lineage (NCBI taxonomy): Eukaryota > Viridiplantae > Streptophyta > Magnoliopsida > Asparagales > Orchidaceae > Dendrobium > Dendrobium catenatum. Next base: position 21,066 of record NW_021441293.1, read on the forward strand.
GGAGATAGGTCAGGCTCTGGTGCACCCAACACAAGTGGTAATTGTGTTCAATTTTGTTTGAGGTGGAAGATGACTCAGCTCCATGTGGTTTTGACCACTTTGGGTTAACCTAATTCCTAATCCAAGTTGACCTAAGAGCTGCGTCAGCTAGGGAAGGTGCATTGGGTCAAGGGGAGCCCAATGCCACCATTGATTGGATCCAATTGAGCTAGGGTAGGAATTTGGCTTAAAGGTGACCTCTCTTTGGATACTTGGGTCAGCCAAATGGCTAACCTAAGTTGGTCCAAGACTTGGGTCTCCAAGGAGAGGTTCTTGAGGGCCCAATGGGTTATTCCATAGGTTTGAAATGGATTTGGGAAGATTTTTATTAAAGGGTTAGGAAAGGTGGAGGTATAGAGAAGGTTTGGTAAAACTTGGTTGACTTGGTCAACCAAGTTGGCCCAAGGCCAAAGGTTTAGTCCATTGAATTCAAATGGATCACATGAACCCAAAGGGGGAAGTGTTAGGTCTATAAGGGTTCATTTTGTTTGAAATGAGTGTTTAAGCCCTTAAGGGTGACTTTGGTCAAACCTAGTGAACTTGGTCGACCATGTCAAACCCAAGTGTGGGTTTGGGTCCAATGTATTCCTAAAGGCATTTAGGATCCATTAGGGTAGGTTTTGAAGGTTGATGTGAGAAGGTCATATTGAATTTTGGGGAAAAAACAAAAAAAAAATCCCCTTCAAGTATATTTTGGTCATTTTGACCCTTAATCAATTTTGAGTCAAATTGAATTAAGAAATGTGTAGATTATTGGTCAGTGGGTCCTACTAGAGGTCATGGATGTAATTGGGAGGTTTTGGAAAGGTCCCAAGCTCAAAATCCATTGGATGGCAAGTCCAATGGCATAGGCTATAAATAACTGAAGGTTTTATAGCCTATGGGAATAGATTCAATTTCAGGGGCTAGGAAAGTTGGATTGAGCTCAAATTTGGTGGGTTGCCTATAGAGACATGTCTAATCAATATGAAATTAACATAATTTAAATTAAGGGTCAATTGACTAGGTTTCAAGATGACAGAAGAATCACCTATAAGGGCTTCAGGATCTGAGTCCTTAACCCAAAGATTTGGTTTAGAATGCTAGGTTTGGATTAATCTAATACCTAAGTTGATCTTAAGGTCTGGGGACTAGAAGGAACTTAGGGTTTAGGAAGTCCTAGAGTCTAGGAAATTCTAGGGTTTAGAGTTCACAAAGGTTTCATATTGACCTCATATAAAGTGAGGCCAGCAAAACACAATTAAATGCAAAATGTTTAAATAATTTCTTTTGTGTACTTAAGTCTAAAGATTTCATGCATGTTTCCACTTGTAAAAGTGGAAAGAATATTTGGGATAGGCTTTGTATTACATACGAAGGGACTAATGAAGTAAAACAATCTAGATTAAATATCTTGTTACATGACTATGAATTATTTTGCATAAAATTCAATGAATCTATTTCTAACATGTACACAAGATTTACTCAAATAGTTTCTTCTTTGCATGCATTAGGTAGGGAACTAACAAACACTGAAATGGCTAATGAAATTCTTCATTGTTTGCATACTATTTATGATGCTAAACTAATTGCTATTATAGAGTCTAAGGACTTAAATGTTTATTTTATTGATAATATCTTGGATCACTAATTGCTTACGAGCAAGGAATGACTCAAAGGAAGATTGATGCAGTAGAACAACTAAAGGAGAAGAACATAGCACTGAAAGTGGATGATTCAGAGAGTGATCAGTCACAATATGAGGATGAGGACAACATAGCCTTGATGATAAGGCAATTCAAGAGTTTTCTTCAAAGGAAGTAGAGGAGACGCCAATAGTGAAATAAAGGTTAGTTCCATAAAAATGTTAAGATTTATAATTATGTGATTTGTTATAAATGTAGGAAACCTAAAAATATAAAATTATACTGCCCTAATCTTAAAGAAACTCTTAATAAGGAGAAGGTAGAGGAGAAAGCAAATGTGAAGAAGGGCAAGAAGATATTTCAAAGAGCTTTTTGGGTGGCCTCTGCTTTAGATTCGTAAGAAATAGAAAAGGAAGAAGAAGTCACCAACTTGTGTAAAATGGATAATAATATTGATAAGTCAGATCAATAAGAGGTATGTGACTTAACCTATGATGAATTGCTTGAAGTTTCTGAAAGAATACATAATACATATGGAAAACTTAAGAAAATGAATGCTAGATTGAACTTAGAATTGCAAGAGTTATAAAAGAGTATGAAACTCTTAAGAAATATCATGTATAGATAGACAACAATCACATGAGCTTACTTAATGAATTCAATGATTTGAATAAGCAAAATGAATTACTGAAATCATCCTATACTAAACTGGAAAAAAAATTTAAAGATTTTAGGGATGAATATGAGAATAGAGAGCTATATCTGAAATATGATAACACTATGTTAGAAGATGCAAAGTCGTTTCTTAGAGTGATAGTGAATGCTTTTGAGGAAAATAGGATACTCCCTACACTTGAAGATTTTACTAATCTTATTTGAAGGAAAAATTTTTAAAACCTAGGAAGAGATAGATTTATTATCAAAATTTAAAAAACCCTTTCAAGGAGTTAAGTGTATTACTTGTGGGATGATTGGACATATTTCATAGACTTATACTTTACATAGAAAAACTCATATAGTATGGATACCTAAGATACATAAAGCGAGTCATATCGTATATGCATTTAGTTTTTATTTTTCAAATGGAGAAACCCAAACTTATTTGGGTTCCCAAGACTAATGTTTAATTATTTTATAGGTACGCTCTCATACGAGACCTCATGAGAGCATTTGGTACCTAGACAGTGGTTGCTCGAAGCATATGACTGGAGATACTATACAATTCAAATCGCTGGAAACTAGGAATGGAGACAAGGTCATACTGGGAGATAATACCATTAGGAAAGTGGTTGGCATAGATATGATCGAAAACCTGAATAATTTTTTTCATAGAGAATATTTTACTTGTAGAATGCTTAAAGCATAATTTATTAGGTATTTGCCAGCTATGTGAAAAAGGATATAACATTAAATTTTTTCCCACTAGATGCATATTAAGCCTAAATGGAAATGATATTTTGCATGGAACTAGAGTAAACAATATTTATATGTAAGATTTGAATTATATTAAAACTCCTAATGCTTTTTATTTAAAATCAATTTATGATGAATCATGATTATGACATAGGAGACTTTGCCACACTAGCATGAAAAACCTTAGGAAAATTACTCAAAATGAAGTGGTTAGAGGTATACCAAAACTAAATTTTACTAAGATCACCTTTGTGATGCATGTCAACTAGGAAAATAAGTGAAGTCCTCATTTCATTCTAATAAAGATCATAGAACTAGCAAACCATTGGAGAGTATTTATTTGGATTATTTCGGACAGTTAGCACTGTAAGTCTAGGAGGGAAGGTATACGGATTTGTGATAGTTAATGATTTCTCAAGATTCACATGGGTTAAAATTTTATTTCATAAGAGTGAATCATTTGAGGAATTTAGAGACTTTTTAACTTCGATTCAGAGGAAACTAGGTTATGAAATTTTAACAATTCAAAGTGATCACGGTGGTGAATTTAAAAATGAAAAATTTGAGTATTTTTGTAAAGAAAAAGGAATTTATAATAATTATTTTGCACTTAGGACCCCTCAGTAGAATGTGATAGTTGAAAGAAAGAATATAACATTAATTGAAGCCATTAGAGCAATGTTGTCAGAATATACACTTCATAAATATTTTTGGGCTGAAGCGGTTAGTACTGCATGTTATGTTCTAAATAGTGTGAACATAAGGTCAAAATTGAATAAAACATCATATGAACTTCTTAAGGGGAGAATACGTAACTTGTCATATTTATATGTTTTTTGATGTTAGGTGTTCATACATAAAAATGGAAAATCTTCTTTAAGAAAATTTAATCCAAAATCAGATGAAGGAAGTTGTTTTGGATACTCTAGTGTTGAAAAATCGTATAGAGTATTTACCAAAAAAATATTGGTGTTTGAGGAGACAACATATATTGTATTTGATAAATCTGTCATTTTGGAAGACCTAAGTTTGGAAGAGGATGATATAGAAAATAACTATCAAAGGATTAAGAAAATTAATTTTCATAAAAAATTGAAACAAGAAACCCCTTTGCCTAGAGATTTGAAATTTTTTAAAAATCTCCCAAATGAATTACTTTTAGGCAAACCTAGTGAGGGTGTTAGGACTAGACATGGACTTAACAAAAAAAGTCAATCATTCTGCTTTTATTTTAATGATAGAACCCACAAATATAAATCAAGCACTTTCAAATGAATTTTGGATTTTAGCCATGCAAGAAGAATTAAATCAGTTCGTAAGGAATTGTGTTTGGAAATTGATTATAAGGTCAAAGGATCAAAGTGTATTTAGAACTAAGTGGATATTTAAAAATAAAATGAATGACATAGGAGTTGTTGTTAGAAATAAGGCTAGATTGGTGACTAAGGGGTATAATCAAATTGAAGGAATTGATTTTGAGGAGTCTTTTAACTCTGTAGCTAGACTTGAAGCATTTAGAGTTTTATTAGCTTTTGCTTATTTTAAAGGATTTAAATTATTTCAAATGGATGCTAAAAGTATATTTTTGAATGGGATGATTCAAGAGGATGTTTATGTTGAACAACCTCTAGGTTTTGAAATTTCAAATTCCCTAGTCATACTTTTAAATTAAAAAAAGCATAATACAGATTGAATTAGGCACCTAGGGCTTGTTATGGGAGGTTAAGTGATTTCTTATTAGAGACATCTTTTAAAAAAGGAAGTATAGACAATACTCACTTTTTGAAAAAATTGGGAGATGATATACTCATTATTCAGATTTATGTTAGTGATATCATTTTTGGATCTACTAACAAAAATCTTTATAATAATTTTTTTAAAGTAATTAGTAGTGAATTTGAGATGAGCTTAATGGGAGATCTTAGTTATTTTCTTGGTTTTATCATTAAGGAAATTGAGGAGGGAATATTTCTTATTCAGTTAAAGTATGTTAAGGACATCCTCAAGAAGTATGAAATGGACAATACTAAACCAGCAAGTATACCTATGAGTTCCTCAGTTTAGTTGGATAAGGACCCAAAGGAATTACATTTGACAGCAATAAAATGGATTTAGAGATATCTTTTGGGAATTCAAAACTTAGGAATTTGGTATCCTATGTACAACTCTTTATTTGAAATTGTTGGATATTCAGATTCAGACTTTATATGTTATAAGGTTGATAAAAAGAGTATATCTAGAACTTTTTAATTTATAGAAAATTCTTTAGTTTCTTGATCCAGTAGAAAATAGAATTTCGTAGCCCTATCTACTGCTGAAGCTGCCAACATTGCCTTAGAAAGTTATGTGGCATAAGTTTTTTTGTTGAAATAACAACTGATTGATTTAGGACTTATAATAGGCACAATTCCAATTTATTGTGATAATACTAGTACAATTTGTATTTCAAATAATCCTATTCAATATTCTAGAACCAACCATATAGACATAAGGAATTATTTTATTAGGGATCATGTAGCCAAAGGAGAAATTGAATTGAATCATATTTCAATTAAAAATCAACTTGCAAACATTTTTACAAAACCACTAGCCATTGATACTTTTAGCACATTAAGAATATGGTTAGGTGTGATTGATCTTAATGCTTAGATAAAATCTTCTGCAAACTTGATATATTTCTTATGTTTGTTATCTATTTTTGTTTGTAAATGTTTTTTTGGTTTGTGCGTGTTTTTTATTTTTGTTTTTGTTTTTGTGTTTTGTTTGTTTTTGGACATGTATCATTTATAAAAAGTTATTTTTCTATTTTCATGCTAATTTTTCTAAGTGTTTCAATCATACTATATTAAATTATTTTCGTATCGTACGAATTCTGTAACATATCAATAGTTATTTTGGAGTGAATGCATTAAATTTTATTTTTTTAATATAGATCATACTGTACAATAATGACATCAACCTGTACAATTTGTATACATTTGTTTGTATGCATATAGATGGTTATCTGGGTAGAATCAGTTATTAAAATTGATCGTACGTACAAACAAAAATTTCATCTGTACGATCCACATGTCATTCTCTGTGGGGGCTGAACCTAATCGTCATTAAAATGATCTTAAATAACTGATCGTCCTAGACGAACCCATATTTTTCTGTACGATCGTGCTGTCAAAAAGTCTGTATGAAAGGATGCATTATAAATTGTGTGTTTACGAAAAGTCATTTCATTTTGGACCTTATCGTTCATCCATACTAAATTTTTTTGTCCCGTACAATCTTAAGATTGTACGTACAAATCTATTTTTGTATTATATGATAGATCATTTTTTTCTTTAAATTGGAGGGTTATAGAATTCATTTTTCATTAACTTCCAAACCCTTCCTAAATCTTTCTAGAGGCACCAACCTAGGAATGGAAAGTTCTAGCAAGCGCTCTAGAGTTTCTAAGGGCTCATCATCTAAGGGTGGGGATGACAACTTTCTATCTAGAGATAATGAGTATTCCTACTATAAGTATATAGCCTCTAAAATCACTCCTTCAAGGTTTCTAATTCAAGATGATATCCACTTTTCTGTTATGCCTCTTTTTGCCTCAATCCAGTTCTCTTTCATTTTAACACTAATTTACCCTTATCATAGAGAAATTATTTACTATTTTCTAGGGAATATGAGATTTAGTGAGAATGAGAGTAAGATATCATCTTTTGTTAAAAAATAGAGGGTTGAAATCACTAAGAAATATCTAGGAACCTTTCTTTATTTAAGAACTCATGGGACTAGAATACACAATTTAACCTCTAAATTTGATTATGACTGGTCTTAAATAAACAAAACTCTTAGAGGTGTAACTCAATTTGGTCAGTTAGCTAGAGTCTACACTTTAAATCAAAATGCCAAGGTCATCCAGCATGTCTTAAGGACTTCAATCATTCCTAAGGCTAGTGATCACATAAACATTACTCCTCTTTTGTCAACTGTTACCTATTTGATCATAAATGGACAACCAATTGATGAGGCCAACTCATCTTGGATTACATTCATAACCTTTCTAAAATTGGGTTTCTTTCTCATAAAAGGAAGAAAAATATGTCTCTAGGAAATTTAGTGACCTACATTTTAAAAAAGAATTATAACATTATTCATCCTAATCCTCCCATTGAAATGCTAATATTCTTCACTGATGCCTCTTTTCGATCTCATTTTGAGAGGAATGAGAGTTCAAGTGAGGATACTGAGGGAGAAGGGGAGCACCTGCACCAGCTCAGTGACTTGACTTTTAGGAGATGGTCCAGTGATTTGATCGATTGGAAAGGCATTTTGATCAATGTTTTGATCAAATTCAGACTCACTTAAACCTGTAGGATGCACAGTACCTACAAGATATATGGTGGATCCGAGGCCAGTTTGACTCGGTGAATACGAATGTAGCTATGATGAATATCTATTTCTTAGTCTTTAACCTCCAAACAAGTGTCCTTCAGAGTTTTAGATGTTCTTCTTTGTAGTTTCTTTTGGCAGTCCTTTCCAGATGATGTGATGATGTTAGTGTTTATTTCCTTTTGTAGTACTTGTTTTTGTTTAGATTTATATTGATGTTGTGATGTTTAGAAGTTATGTTAATTGATATCAATAGATTAATGTATCCGATCTTTATTTGATATCAATAAAAATGTCATGTTTTATTTAGTTGTTTTTGTTCCTTATTTAAAATATGAGTTTGTCTATATGAAAATCTTATTTTAATTGATCTAAAAAGTGTTATAAATTAACTTGCATTACAAAATTAATTTCATTATGAAATCTAATTTTTCAAAAATTTAAGTTAACTTATAACTCGATCAAGTTAAAGATATCAATCTCATGTTCTTTTTAGGCAAACATAATTTGAATATTATTATTGTAATTTTGATACCTTATTATTTTTTATTTCTTTTTTTTAATATAATTATTTTGTAATTAGAAAATTTTTATTTTTAAGATTATTGATTTTGGAAAACAACATTAAAAGGTTATATCAAAAAGAAATGTACAGAATGTACAAAAATTGAAAGAATGCGCAATGGTTCGTAAAATAAAAAGTGGCACAAAATTAGCCCAAATAGAAAAAGATGCACAAAGTGTACCACAAACATTTGAAAAGATACGCAATATCGCCAATTGAATATGTTCTTTCCTCTATCATTTAATCTTTAATTCAAATCAATCTTTTTTAAATTATATTTTATTTTGAAAATTGAAATTAACTAATTTTCATTTTGTCACTTTGGCAATAATCCTCCTTATCTAATTATCTAGAATGCATCATGACCTTGATAAATTTTTCTTATCTAAGTTATTCTTTAATTTAAAACTTTTTGAATTTTTTTCATCTTATGGTAATTAAGTTTGTTATTGCAATTCTATTTCAATCTCTTTCAATATCAATTATCAAAGTTTCTCATTTAACGTCTTTCATTTCAACTTTTCTTTTTCCCCTTTTATTATTGTCAAAAGGGGGGATAATATTAGTTTGTGTTTTGTGTTGTTTTATGTTTTGTATTTGTGTTTGTGTTTTTAGTTTTTGTTTTTTTTGTTTTATATGTTTTAACCATCCCTTTTACAGAATAATCTGTCCATAAACCAAGGTATAAATGCTAATCCTAGTTTAAGACACTTAAATCAATATAACTTAATGTACAGTGCATTTTAGAACACGAGGTTAGTCTCCCATAAATGCCCTTCATGAGTAGAGTCTAGGATTAAAATTTCATGCATTTTGGTGCATCCTATCATGAAACGAGCCAAAATAGAATTTAGGGCTTTAGGTTACACGGTTTTCTATTGGGGATGATTTAGACCATTGAACTCATGATCAACAGTCAAGAATTGGTCATTCCGTGGCCTTGTTCGACCGTGGATCTGATCCCGTATTCCCGTATCCCGTCCAACATGAGCCAGGCCGTTTATTCAAAAATGCATCGAATCAGATGGTTATAAGCCCAACAAATGTGGTTAATTGAAGCAACATTTCTACGGTTTTGATTGACGCATCATGCAACAATCACTGTTGTGCGTGATTCATCACAGATCTTGGAGCGAATTCGAGCACGCTAAATGTCATCCTAAGAGTCGCTTCAACCATTTTTATTTATAAATCAATTTAAAAACTTTTTCTTAAAAACGATTTCATTTTAAATTATTTTTCTCATTAAAAATATTAGTATTGTATATCAAAACTTTCAAAAAAATAATGTTTTTAAATTAAAAATAATATTAGTTTAAAATAATATTTTTTATTAAATTATATTAATTACTAATTATTTCCTAGATTTAATTAATAAATACTTCTTAATAATAAAAAGAGGGATTTTCCAAAATTTATAAAAGTTCTTTTATTTAAATTATTTTAAACTCCAGAAATGTAACCTTAATTTAATTTGAAATTGAGATTAATTTAATACTATTAATTACTTTTAAATTATTTTAAAATCTCTTTAATTACTTTAAATTTCAAAAATTATAAACTAATTCGTTTAAATCACAATATTGACATATAATACCTCGAATTTTTCAAAAAAAAAATAA
>NW_021441293.1:30790-58040 GCF_001605985.2 Dendrobium catenatum
AATATAAATTTTAAAATTAAAATTTTTTTTAAAAAAAATAATTTACTATTTCTTGATGATTTCTATATTACTTAATTATTTGGTTATTTAAATAATTATTATATTAATTATTTTTAATTTACAAATTACTTTCAATCTTTTTTTGAATATCCTCTTGGGTGACCTATAGATCCTTGATTGACATGAAACTTTAAAAGCTTGAACTTAGTGACATCCTAAATCTCTTAGACTTTTATATGAATTCTTAGAACTCTTTAAACCCCTTAATTAACAAACTCTAATTTAACCCCGTAATTTGGCCCCGATAACTTAAAAAATTGTAATAAATCCATCTTAATTAGTCATAAAATTACCAATAATACCTAAAACTCTTTATAATTTAATGCTTAACCTTATATAATTAGGGTCCCTTAATTGGACTTCAATTAAAACTAAACATTACCTTTTTGCCTTAATTAAATAATTAAAAATTATTAAAAATTTCAAATTTTTCCCAAATACTTGGGAACATCTTCTTAGCTCATTTTTGAACCTTTGGGAGTGATTCCAAGAGGTTTAGAGTTGATTTTGATCAAAACCCCTAAAATATCCCTTATTAAATATTTTTAATAACTCATTAATTGCCCTAAACTTCTAAAATTCATAACTTTATATAGAAAACTCTAAATTTAGCAAATGTAAAGCATAATTACTCCTTGTAAGGCCTAATATTTAATTAAAAAGCTAGAACTCTCAAGCATAGACTATTTCTAATAGTAACCTTTTAGACCCCTTAGCTTAACGTATAGGAGGACCCCGGGCCTTCTAAAATTTTCTAATGCAACATGAACTTCAATTATTACTACCCTAAGCATAAAATGGATCAACAAACTAAATTAATTAAAAATAGACCCCAATCTATTAATATTTAAATTTTAATTAAAATTTCTCCTTTTGGCCTCCAATAAATTCTAACTCTAGGCAACTTGAATTAATTTTCTAACATAGTACCTATCCAAAGCCACACAAGCCTATTACACACATAGAGTTATTAGGGAACCACTTATAGCTCTAGTATCAGGGAAAGTGATTTCCTTTTTTTCTGCTTTCTGTGATGTGATGCGATTGTGTGTGGCACGTTTGTTTATTGATTTGTTTTGCTCTGTTGTACTGTAATTGAGCTTTACTTTATTATACTTTCTATACATTGATTATGTTGTGATTTGTACGATATATCACCCATGGGTTAGAAGCACTTTTTCTACTAATTTAGTATTATATAGGTGGTCACGCTCATACAACACTAAAATAACAACTGATATTTTCTATTTTCAAATGTAATGTAATTCATGATTCATATTGAGTTGTGGAAGTCTTCAAAAGTAAGTCATTTCAAACACCAAGTACCCAAAGAGAAAAAAGAAAGGCCCTTTATATGGAATTTCTTATTCATTTAGGTACCCTTTTAGAGGACAAACCATATGGAGCTTTAAGGAGAAGATCCAAAGGGAGATGATCTAGAGGAGGATGATCCACTTAAAGACATAGATTTGAAGATGAAATGCCTAGTTTTTAAGACTTGCATCATTCATTAGGATTAAAATCTAGGTTGTTATCAGTGGGGCCTAACTACTATTACTTTTATGCAGACTCTAGGTTGTACTTATATGGCACTTGTTGTGGAATTTGGACTTTTTTGTGTTTTATAGATTTATATTAATATATTTATTTTGCTTGCATAGTAGAAATTGTATGCTTTTCTTAGTTTTCTTTCTTGCATGTGCTTGGCCTATTTTCGCTAGGCTCTCTAGGATAAATTTTATTTTTACTCATAATTAATTTTCAAAATTTTAAGAATTAAATAACTTAGAAACTTAACGACCTAGGGAATAGCTGGACCCATCCGGGGTCGCATGCATATTAAATGCATTTTCTCTCTCCTTCTATAAGACACTTTCCTGTCTGCGAGTAAAGTCCAGACAATCTGGCCAATGAGGATGAGGTGTCAGACCTAGGGCAGCCCAATCTTTTCTAAAAATTATTTTTATAAGGTTATTTTTAAATTCCTAAGCATTCATGATTTGGAAACCTTTTCAACTAGAATGTATTGTATTCGAAATAAATTCATTTAAAATTTAACTATATTAATTATAGGAGCATTCACCCTACATAAGTCCAAGGCCTATTAGAAATCTCTCTAGACATCGGCCCTACTTCTAAAAAATTGAACTACCTACCCATCTTTCATAGAGACTAGATATCATGGATTGTACAAGCTTAGGTGGTTAGCTAGCTTTCCTTTCGGGTAGGATATAAGCCCAGATTATTAGTTAGGACACGGATGTTAGTGTTGGGTAGAACATTACCTTAGATTTAGTGTTTAAGGCAATTATATTTGATGTCTCATAGTACGCCTTATTGATAGATACGTTCCTTATCTTCACGGACTATAAAACCTACTTATCCATATCACATGGATGACGCCACTTTCATCTTTTCTCTCTGTATAGTTTAAGTGCATGATTTCTTTTATGCACTTTCTTCTCAGTACCTTATTCCCTCCAGATAATAGTGTGAATCCTGCATGTTGACTAAGTCGAGTTAAACCCTTTTTTCCTTTTGAGTAGGATTTCCTTGTCTCCCCTTTCATGCCAATCCCCCTTTTCAAGAAGAATAATAATGAATCCTTAATCAAGAGTATTCTCAGGCTCCATCTTGAGATATAATTAACTATGGGGGCTTACGCCCGTAGGAAACGGAATTTCATAATAAACAAACCCCACTCGAGCTTATGTATCGGGTGGGGGAAACCCCATGACACTGATCAGGTCGTACATATTATCACCCATCAAGGTGCACTGGCAAGAGCCACTATCCTCAATGGTTGATCATATATAGGATCTAATCTACCCTCCCATTTCCCCTCTTGTGCGGAGCACGGAGGCCTGCAATCATTTCTATCATCCGGGGTGGTGCGGTCGTATACCCTTTGCAAGCTACTATAGCTAGAGGATCCCTTTTGGAGGTCCATATACAACACAAGCCGTCCCCCTCCCTTCCCCTCTCTACCCGAACCCCTGAAACTGCCTACTCGTCCCCTCACTCCCTCCTTCACAAGCTATCAACCCCTTAAATGATCCCAAGAAAGGAGTCTCCTGTATTCATGGATGGCCAGTCTTGAAGTTGGCCATGGTTTCACAAACGATTCTCAAGGGCAAATAGATATTCTTCAGTTGTCTTTCTTCGACCCCTATTGGGAGATAAAAGATTCAATCAATGATTACATCGACTGTATACTATTCCACTTGGCTGAGAACATTGACGAACAATGACCCTCCGAACATTAGCTGCTCGTCGAACATCCACCCGCATCTCCTCCTCTAGCTACCTTCCCATGGATTAATATTGTTAGTGTCCTATCTCTTTTTGTGGTGTTGTTTGGATTGCTAAAAATCTCTCTCTGCTAAATCCTTTCTTAGAGCGTGAGTGAGAGGAAACTCTAGGTGAATGTTCAAAATATTAATCCGTGGATTCTTATTATGGCATAACTAGTTTTACTGTACTTTTTATGTTATTTAAGTTATTTTGTTCTCCTAGCTTGTACTTGCATGCCAAAGCAAACTTTAATTGAAAGTTCTTAAAATTAATTATTGTGGTTCATTAACCTTAAAAGGCAAGCTTTATAATATTTTATCAATTCTTTGCAATTCACATTTGTATCACATCATCTTGGTATCAGAGCATGGCCGCATGCTAGTTTATTTTGTGATCCCCTTTATACACATTCAATAGACGTCTTAGGATGCATAAACCTCCGCACAAAATATTTACTTTATTATTATTTGTTGTCCACTACATTTTTGCATCATTTTGTGAGATTTAGGTGTGTTGGCATATAGGTTTACATGCTGCCCCTTATTCCTTAACATCCCTAAGTGTCACCTAGTGTATCTTAATAGACTCGGAACAAATTTAATGTACTTTAGACATAATTATAGGACAGTTAGGAACTGTGACCTAATAAATTAGAGAAATCCAAAGCGAGTTAACTAACTTTTGGCGACAAGCTAGAGACCGTCTAGACCACATTGAAAACTAGGAAACCATACAGTGTATACTCCTAGACATCTATTCTTGTACATTGAAGAAGCACGAGCTAAGTAAAGACCACCTCGAGACTAATTCCATTAAAACCATAGACCCAATTAGGAACCCATAGGTCATCACCTGACTTGGAGAGATAACCATGCTCAGTTACTCAAGAAAATCTGAATAGATGCCCCTTCCTTTGATGGCACCCTTGACCCTCAAGTTTTCCTGGACTGGCTTAAAGGAACTGATATCTATTTTAAGTGTTACAACATTTTGGAGGCAAAAAAAGCTAAATTTACTAAAATGAAGTTGACTAGTAGAGCTAGTCAGTACTGGACTAACCTTGAACATATGCATGAAACTCGAGGAGAAAACCATATCACTGATTGGAGAACAATGAAATAGGAGCTCATGCAGAAGTATCTTCCACCCTCCTACTATCCCAGACTTTTAGATCGTTGGAATAGGTTAACCAAGGGTAGTAAACTAGTGAAGGACTATATATGTTCTTTTGATGATTTTATGATCCATTGTAGTGGCAAGGAGACCACCACTCCTGCACAACTTCTGTCTATATTTAGAGCTGGACTTAGGAAAGACATTCAAAATGAACTCTTTGCTAGAGGTATTACTACTTTAGAGGTTGCTTGTAATCTTGTGCTAGATATAAAATAATCTAGGAACCATACTCACTAGAAGAGCCAAGACTCATACCATACTCATTTTAAACCCTACTCTAGCAAACCCCAAAATAAACCACATGGTCCTATGACTGGTCGACCTAATACTAGACAATTCCAACCTCACCCTGATTATAAAAATAAAACCCTTGAATGTGATACATCCAAAATCCCTATGGGAACAAAATGCTTTAGGTGTCATGGGTATGGACACATTGCCTCTCAATGTTCCAATCCATATAAGGTAACCATAATCGAGGAAGTTATCGATGAGGAGGATGAACCTAACAAGTTCATCACATCAATAATGAAGAAGAATTTTTTTTTATGATGAAGACACTACTGTAATTCATTGCCTATAGAAGAATAATCACTTAGATTTGCAAGTTGTTAAGTGTGCTTTGTCACAATCTAAACTGAGTGATGATTAGCATAGAACTTCCATCTTCCATACTTTCACCAAAATCGGTGACAAGAACTGTAAGATTATCATCAATAGTGGAAGTTGCATTAACGTTGTTTTATCTACTATAATTTTTAAGTTACACCCGAAAACCACTCTGCACTCAAACCCTTACAAAGTCTCTTGGATCAACTCGACTACCTTGGAGGTGAAAGAAAGGAGTCTTATCCTCATTGAGTTCATGGGATACAAGAAAAAGATATGGTGCGATGTATTAACTACAAATGTTGGTCAAATCATCATTGTTGATAATGATGTTCATATCTATGGAAGATCTAAAACATGCGTGTTTGAGCACGATGGTAAGAAGATTAAGCTCTTACCTACCCAACCTAAGTTTTTCAAAGAGGACGTAAAACCCACTGCCCTTAAACCCAATACAGGCCTAAATCTGTTAACCGCCAAAGATATGGATACTGAACTAGTGTTAAGTTCACCCTTATACGCCTTAGTAGCACGGGAAGTGAGTGTAGATCTAGAAGAACCTCTCCTAGAAGAGGTTAAGCCCCTCCTTGAAACCTTTGCTAACTTATTCTTAGAAGATTTACCCAACCAACTCCCACCTCTAAGGGACATCCAACATGTCATCGACTTAGTACATGGAGCTTCCCTTCCCAACCTACCATATTATCATATGAACCTTATGGGGCATGTTGAACTTAATAGATAGGTAGAAGAGGCTCTACAGTATGGTTTTATTAAGGAAAGCCTTAGCCCGTGCATTGTCCCTGCTCTCTTGACGCCCAAGAAGGATGTTTCATGGAGGATGTGTACTAATAGCCATGCTATCAATAAAATCACAGTTAAATATAATTTCTCTATTCCTCATCTATATGACATATAAGATATAATTACCAGAGCAACCCTATTTTCTAGAATTGATTTCAAGAGTGGCTATCACCAAATTAGAATACATCCTGGAGATGAATGGAAAATATCTTTTAAAACTAAGGATGGGTTATAAGAATGGATGGTTATGCCTTTTGTTCTGAGTAACACACCAAGTATGTTTATGAGAGTTATGACACAGGTCCTCAGACCCTTCATAAGAAAATTCCTAGTAGTCTATTTTGATGATATTCTGATCTATAGTAATTCGGTGGACCAACATTTAAATAATTTAAAACAAGTTTGTGAGGTTTTGAGGAAAGAATAATTATATGCTAATCCTAAGAAATGTATGTTCCTCACATATAGTGTTATTTTTCTCAGGTTTATTATATCTTCTCAAAGAATTTCTGTTGATCCCAAAATGGTATGAGTATTCAATGAGTGGTATGAACCTAAAAATATTAGAGAAGTTCAGAGTTTTCATGGACTAGCTACATTTTATTGAAGATTTTTATTCAGAATTTTAGCACCGAAGTAGCCCCTATAAAGGATTGTATCAAAAAGGGAGAATTTAAATGAAACCTAGCTGCCTCTAGAGCTTTTGAAGAAATTAAGAAGAGAATGGTAGAAGCACCTATCATGTGCCTACCTGATTTCTCTAAAGTCTTTGAAGTAACCTATGACACCTCAGGAATTGGTATTAGCAGCATTTTGTCCTAAAAAGGCCACCCTATAGCATACTTTAGTGAGAAGTTGAATGACATCAGGCAGCAATATTCTACCTACGATAAGAAATTTTATGCTATCATTTAATCCCTTATGTATTGGAGACACTACCTATTCCCACAAGAATTTGTCATCTTTTCTAACCATGAAGCATTGCAATACATAAATTCCCAAGATAAAATCAATGCACGACATAGTCGTTGGGTTCAATTTCTTTAAAAGTATATATATACGATCATACATAAGGCTGAATTTGAAAATAAGGTAGCAGATGTCTTAAGCTGTTAGATAATGATAACTAAAGAAATGAGGGCTGAAGTGATTAGATTTGAATGAATTAAAGATGATTATAAGGATTGCACTGACTTTAAGGAAACATACTCCTTACTAATGACTAGATATGAACGAATAGTTGATGATTTCTTTTTGGAAGAAGGATATTTATTTAAGTCCCAAAAGTTATGCATCCCCAACACTTCACTTTGGGAATTTCTTGTATGGGAAATACATGCTGGAGGGTTAGCTGGTCATTTTGGGAAAACCAAAACCATTTCCTTGGTAGAACTCTGATTCTATTGGCCTAACCTGAAATGCTATGTTAGTAAATTAGTGAGTTGATGCCATATTTGTCAGTTAACTAAGCAGCGAAAATAGAATATGGGACTCTACACACCACTTCCAGTACATATATTCCCTTGACATGAAGTGAGCATGGATTTTGTCCTAGGCCTACCCAAGACCCTTAGAAAGCATGACTCAATTTGTGTGATCGTTGACCATTATTCTAAGATGGCCCATTTTCTCCCGTGCTCCAAAACTTTTGATGCTTCTTGGATTTCAAAATTATATTTCAATGAGATTGTTAGACTACATGGATTACCCAAAACCATAGTTTCCAATCAAGAATTTTAAGTTTGCTAGTCATTTTTGGAAAATCTTATGGCACAAGATGGGTACAAAACTCCAATTCTCCACTGCTTTTCACCCCCAAACTGATGGGCAAACCAAAGTTATTAATATGAGTCTAGGTAATCTTTTAAGGACTTTGGTGGGAGAACACATTCGAGAGTGGGATCCCAAACTTCCAGTAGCTGAGTTCACATATAACGATTTTGTTAATCAAACCACGGGTCTAAGTCCTATTGAAATTATGTATGGGTACCAGCTTAGACAGCCTATATATTTAATCCATATATATCCTAAGGTTAGAACATCTGAGTCTGCATCTGCATTTGTATCACATATCCAAGAATTGCATAAGAAAATTAATAAAAGAATTGAACAAAGCAACGTCAACTATAAGCTTTATGCTGATCATAAGAAAATATTTAAAGAATTCAAAGTTGGAGATTTTGTAATGGTACAAATTCGTCCGGAGTGGTTCCCTCAAGGACCTGTTAAAATTTTGTATGCTAAAAGTGCATGACCTTTTAAAATAATTTCAAAAAATAAATAGTAAAGCTTATGTTCTAGACCATCCTGAAGGTTTTAATATAAATCCTATATTTAATTTTGAAGATCTAGTAGCCTTGGAGGGACCAGAGTTTAACCCTAATAATCCACTATATGATGAGCCTTGTGTGAGCCTACCTAGTGTAAACCCTAGCCTACCTCTACTCTCTAATATATCATATTTACCTAATGTGGAGAAGATTGAAGCAATACTTAATGATGAAATCATTTCCACTAGAGAAGGTGGGAGCCAAAGGTACCTAATTCATTGGGAAGGAAAATCAATGATAGAGGACATGTGGATCGAGTGAGATGAGCTGCAGAGATTGGATCCATATATGTTAGAGTTATATGGGAGTTCTTAAGATGTTCACTTGATGGGGTCTAGTTTTTTCCCACCCGAGGAGAATGATGAGGACATCAACATGAGATTTTGGCATGTTTATTAAAGGAGGCAATGAAGATTGATGGCCACGATCAGAAGCCTTTATTTTTTGTGCATTTTATGTATTATTCATTTTATTTTTTAGTTTTTTTCTATTTTACCCCTATGAATAATTAGCTTGATGTTGTAGCCTTGAGGGAATTTTAGTCCTTTTTTGTCATGTTGAGGCCTATATATAAGGGCCCCTCTATTGTATTTTAATGATGATTTGATGAATAAAAATTCTTTCTTTTGTCTTCTTCAATGTTGCGAGCTTTGAGAGAAGAAAGAGAACCCGAGGTGGGTGATTGCAATACCCATAAGTCTTCGGAAAGGCCCAAGGCTTGCAGCTTATCCCTAACTTCCTCATCCCTTTACTTCCACCACCGGCCACCCCTCATCACCCACCCCAAACTGCAGGCCTTAGATCTTCCCCATCTTAACATAACCAGCATCCCTCCACCTACCTACCACCGGACTCCGCTTACCGCCCTCCCACCGACCCAAGCCCCACTCCCACCTCTAACTGCCGACTCATCCAAGCTCATCCTAGCCAACGACCATACAAATCCCAAGCCATTGATTCCCCATTCAATTCCCCACTTAATTACCTTCCTAAAATATCCTATTATTGATTAGGAAGATTCCTATTTAACACATATTTATTTGAATTTCAAACTCTTTTCTTCTTGATAAATCTATTTTAGGAAAGCCTCATAATTACCTCAAAATCTAGAATTAAATCATAAATTTGATTTCAATGCCCAGTTAATTAAAGGGCTCACATACCTTGAACCTAGATACTCTCTCTCCTTCCTCATATGGCCGACCCCCCTTTCCTTTTCTCTCTCCAATTTAATCCCTAACCCAAACTAAACTCCCCATAAATGCCTCCTAAGCCTCTAGCCCCCTCTAGCCCTAATTGGGATAATTTTGAGTTCAAATTATTCCCTTTTTCTCCCTTTTGGAAAATCTAAAATTAAATTCAGATTTTATAAATTATTTCATTCCACCTCCCTAGTGCAAAGTCCAAGGATTCCCCACCTATAACCCTACCCATCCCCTCCCTTCCCCTCTTTATTTGAACCCCCTAAACCACCGGCTCCTTCCCTCCCTCCCTCCTTTGCAAGCCGTGGACCCCCCAAAGGATCCCAAGAAAGGAGTCTCTTGTATTCATGGATGGTCAATCCTAAAGCCGACCATGGTTTCTCATATGATTCTCAAGGGCAAATAAATATTCTTCAGTCGTCATTCTTTGAACCCAACTAGGAGATAGAAGATTCGTCGACGATTATGTCGACCGTATACTATTCTACTTGGCCAAGACCATCGACGAATAATGACACTCTGAATAGTGGCAACTCATCGGATATCCACATGTGTGTCCTCCTCCGGCTACCTTCCCATGCATCAAGACCATCGGTGTCCTATCTCTTTTGGTGGTGTAGTTTGGATTGCTGAAAATCTCTCCCTTAAAACCTTTCTGAGAGCATAAGTGATATGAAACTCTAGGTGAATCTTCTAAATATTAACTCGTGGATTCTTATTACTATATAACTATTTTTATTGTACTTTTTATGATATTAATTTTGTTGTTTTGTTCTCCTAGCTTGTAATTGCATGCCAAAGCAAACTTTAACTGAAAGTTCTTAAAACTAATTCCGGTGGTTCATTAACCTTAAAGAGGCAAACTTTACAATATTTTACCAATTCTTTGCAATTCTTGTTAGTATCACATCAGCTGTCGGCGCTTGACAATGCATATTATGTGGGGCTTCAACTGCCACTAGGGATGTTCACATCGGACCACACTACAGGAAAATCACCCAATACTGGTAGAATTTTTGGCGGACCATTTTCTGGTGCATTTTCTGGTGGATTTCTGATGGATAAAGATGAAATATTTCCGACATATTTTCAATAATTTTAACTTATTATTTTATCAATAACTTTAATATTAATATTAATAACTTATTTTAATTATTTATTATTTATTTTGTTAAAAAGTTTTCTTATCTTAATTAAATATATAATAGTTAGCTATTTAACTTATTATACTTCACAGTAGAGTGGTTGGACACTCTGAAAGCAAAGAGGTCCTTGGTTTGATTCTCTCCGCGGACGGGGGCGCTTAGCGCCGGCGCAAGATGCTGGCCCGTTGGGATGGCGAAGGAGGTGGGCTTACGCGGTCGCGGGATGGCTAAGCAGGCGGGCTCGCTGGGTGTGGACGGGCTATACGGGCTGAGTGTGAATAGGAGCGGGTGGGTTCTCCTGCGGGAATTGCTTTTTTTAAAATCATTTTTAGGTTATTACGGCGAAGTTTTTACGCTGGACAACCGCCAGAACACCTTTCCGGCGAACTAATTCCGCCGACAAAAATTTCTGGTTGATTTTTTTTTTTTGACAGAAAAGTTTTCCGATGCTCGAATTAACATCAAAAACTTTTTCGCCGGAAATCTGCCGAAAAATTTCAAAATCTGCCAGAAATTTCAGAATTTTTCGACAGAAAGTCTGCCGAAAATACGTGATTTTCCTATAGTACCAGACACTGTTGACATAGACGAATTTGAGCGCCGCGGTGAAAGATAATGCAGACCATGCGAGTGGGTGGGCTTCCAAGTTTGGGAGGGCAATGGTGCAGATGGGGACTATTGAGGTGAAGAGGGAAAATAAGGAGAGATTGGGAAGAAATGTCGTGTTGTGAATAGTGCTAATCTTGGGAGTATTGTAGGAGTGGACGTTAAGGAAGAGGAGTATGAGTCTTTGGTAGCTTCTATGTGAGTGAGAGGCGTGTATGACTAGCAAGCTATGCTTTGCTTTGGAAAATAAGATTGGAGGATTTCATTTACTTAGTCGTAGTACTCGCCATAATAGCTATCAATATATGTTTTTTTTACAAAAAGAATTAGTCATCCTTCTTTGTTGTTGTTGCATGGGTACGTATCAATTTCCTCATAAGTGATGTTATGAATTGATATATCATCAAAAAATTATCTTGATTGGGCATGAATCTGGAGGCAAAATCAAGCCTGAAACTTCAAAAATTTAATCTAGGATCACCTGAACTCCGATTTTAACAAACTTATAGTCAAACTGAGCGTCTCTGAAATACAAACCCAACGAAACCAAAGTAGACTCAATCTGAGCCCAAATGAGTCTAAATCAAGGACCCGAAGCACTGTTGGAAAGTTCAAACCACAATTTGAGTTACCAAACGGTATTGAAACATGACATGCTTATAATTGAATTTAAGACCTTCAAATGTCTGACAAATGGTACACGATCAAGAGATTCAATATCGCCGTTCCATCCAACCACTCCTCATTTACCCCTGATCTCTCACCTATTTAAGGGTCATTCCACTCCATAAATCTATAAATAGACCCCTCATTTCTCTTGAGAGGAAACCCAAGCAAGAAGAAGAAGAGAAGAGAAGAAGAATAGGAGGGAAGAAACTCCTCATCGACCACCGCCGGAATTCTGCCCGACTTCCACGGGACGCCAGAATTCTGCCAAATTTCCACTGGATGCCAAAATTCTGCCCAAGTAACACCAGAGTTCTGCCCGATGCCGAAACTCCGCCTAAGTGATGCCAAAATTCTACCAATCTTTCAAACAATGCAGGAATTCTGCCCGATCTCCAAGTGACGCCGGAACTCTGCCCGACATTATAATTTGATTTCAATCCATAAGTGATTCATTGTAATATGATCGTCCTAACTTTTACGGACGAGTCAGTCTATTGTATCTCAAGCAAACACTAGTGAAACTTTTTCAACTGGACGTGACCCCGTGCTTTTTGCCCTTTCCAGGGTTTTCCAAGTAAAAATTATGATGTCCTTTGATCTTATGTTTGTGTGCTGAATATCCGTACAACTCTAAGACAAATATTTTCTAACTCTATCGCCACGTATATTCTAACCCGCAACATAACTTGATATTTTCTTAATAAGTTGGTAAGTTGGGTGCATCAATATTATAAAGTTTTCTAAGTTGTCTCTCTTAAATTATGTCTCTTCCAGATATCAATCATAATTTTTTTTTGGTTAATAAATGATGCCAGTATAGGAATTTTAATTTGAATTATTAGTATTTTTGCTGTTATTTAAATTTTAATATAAAGTTTAATTTTTTTATTATTTATTATTGTTTAGAAATGATCAAAATTTGATCTCTTAGTTGAGAGCTTCGTCTATAAATCAAGAGATCTTGATTTATTACTTTGTATGTAATCATGTGAGCTTGTCTTATTGGCTCGAATGTCGAAAAAAAAAAAAGACTCAATTTATTAGACAAATAAAAATTTCATCATTAAAGGAAGGACCTTCCATATTATTCCTTCTTGCTTTTTACACAGATTAAAAGGAACGTTGAAATGGTCTAAAGAGTTCTTTTTTTTTTTGGTAAAATAAGAGTACATAAATTCAATTATATCTAATAATCAAATTATATTTTTAAATCATTAATTAATATTAAATATAAATTAGTTGGGTTTCATAAAAACTAAGGCTTTGTTTAATGAGGCAGCATTCTTAATGCTTTTTAATGTAACGTTTTAGAAAAAAAAATTTAGTTCAAAAACTTTTTGTACTAAAAAATTATGAATCCTAAATAACAAGCCATAAAACTAATAAACAAGCTTGAAATTAGTTTTAAAAGTCAACCACATTCAAATTTAGCTCAAAAAAGTTAATATAGCATTTTTCTTTCTTGATTTTTATTATCAATATTTTTTGGTATTCTTTTAGTTAATGTAAAAACATTTATTCTTTAAATTAAGTTAATATGATTTAAAAATTTTAACATTTATTTTATATTGAATTCAATATAATAATTAGTTAATTATTTCTATATTATAGTAATCCTATAACTTATTCAAAAAAATATTAAATTCATGTACCCTAATCATATTTTGATCAGAAATTTCCTCCTTTAGTTGTTAGTGAATAAAATTACGCACTTTATGATCATAGAAATTATGGTCATCAGTTTCACACTTTTACGAAGAAGTTCAACCACCTATACTTTATGTCGGCCAAATTAATTATTTAATACCATGACATAACCTAGAGAAAATTAAAGGAGAGATTATTATGTTTAGTCATCGGACAATCCGAAGGTTAATCTGGACGCACCACATCATCCGATATATAACGGTACACAGTAAATTTTTGACGCGTTGTATCCATATTGGCCTCCAAACGACATAAGGTGATCGCACGTAATAATTTTGTAAATTAAAGCCGGTTATCCAGCTTTAATAATAACCTATAAATGATAAATGGGATATTATAACATCACTCATTAGGAAATATAAACCCAATCAATTTCGGATTATGCATTAGATCAGATTTTACTTATGTTAAAATAAATATAAAATTTTAAAAATTCATTTTAATTAATTTTTTATCAGATAAATCTTGTAGAAATTTTATTTCATATTATTATTGTCAAAACAATTGCATAGACAATTATGGCTGGTCCCCATCCTTTTTTTTTGGGAAAATTTAGGGGCGGATGCCCATTCATTGCTAAAAGAGATTACAAGTAAGTAAAAAGACTGAAACTATAATCCAAACATCTCATAGAACAAAAAGAGATTTTGGATTCTAAAGAAAAGAAAATTACTATCTATGGAAAATAAAGCAAAAAACGGGTTGGCGGAAGGCCAAAAGGACTCAGATAAATGCTCAAGATACTCGAAAGGGTCAAAAATACATGAGGGACAGAAATTGAGCATAGCCCCTGGTTGCCCCAAAGACCGTCCAAAGGATAGCTGAAAGATTTCAGCGATCATCATCGTCCCTTCAAAATTGGAACTCCCAGCGAGCTGATTTAGCGACAAATTCTTCAAAATTCCAGCAAAAACTCAAATTACAGTCTTCAGGTAGAATGGGGATAAGCAGAGTACAGGAAGAACGTCTTGACCCAGAATCCAGCAAACATCATATTTTCCAACCATGGGTTTTAATCATAATAGCTTTCCTAATTTTTGAAACTATTGTGGCTTTGCAATCAATAATACCACTAAATAACCGGTCATTTCTTGCCCTCCAAACAAAGTAAATCATCGATGAGGCAATAAAAAGATAGTAATTTCTGTTTTTAGTGGCAAAACCATGTTCCCAAATACTGTCATAGAGTTGATAAATGTTTGGCCTCATAAAAAGATTGTACATCCAGGGAAGAAGAGCTTTTGCAATATCAAAAGTAAAATTGCATTCAAAATAAAGGTGAGTAATAGTTTCCTTTTCACAGTGGCAAAAGCAGCACGTATTAGGTACAGTAATACCACGAACAGCAATCACGTATGCTGTTTTTAAACCACCACAGAATGCTAGCTAGGCGTAAACAGTATAACGGAGAACTGATTTTTTATGCCAGATATATTTATACCACATCACCTTGTTCATGGAAGCAAAAAACTGGGAGTTAAAATCACCAAATTTCGGGTATTTCTTATCATACCAATAATGATTCTCATGGTGCTTATCTATAGAAACATAAGTAATAAGAAAAACAAGGTGATTGTCAAAGCAGTTAGGAAGAGCCCAGTTATCACCCTGAATAACCTGTGAGATATTTCAATCAAAAAGATTGGAGTAGCTGGAGATATTGCTCAAGTTTTTAATGTAATCAGCAACAGAGTGACCACAACACCACGGGCCCCAGAAGAAAGAGAGGTTGCTGCTAGCATTAACAGAGAATTTAATGCAGCTTTTAATTTCATTTTCCTTCCTACACAAAAATTCCCAATATTTGGATTTGTATCCAGCCAAATGATTCCACAAAGAATGATATCTAGCCCTCCACCAAGAGAAAAGTAAAGAATTGGCATTTAAAAACCTCCAAATAGTAGAACTAGCATAGTTATGGTAAAGGGAATCAGCCGAAGGGATACCCAACCCCCCATTTTGTTTCGGACAACAGGTGTTTTTCCAAGAGACAGTGACAAGCTTCTTCTCATTTATGTTGCCAAAGAAGGTGAATCTAGAGCACAGTTTATTAATAATCTTACAGTAACCCTTAGGTATAATAGAGCCCTAGATCCAATACGCCAGAGTATTAGAGATTGTGAATTTTATCAATTGTATTCTCCCAGCAAAAGATAAAGTTTTTGCTTTCCAACCTTCTAAAAGGGAAGAGATTTTTACAACAAAGGCTGAAAATCAATTATCTTCAGATTTTTGTAAAACATAGGCAGCCCCAAAAACTTAATGGGAGCAAAAGACTATTGAATATTAAGAATATTGCAAATATCATCAGCAGCAATAGTATTGTTGGAGATTAGAATAGAGCTTTTGAGAGGATTCACCTTGATCCCAGTTACAGCCTCAAACTCCTTAACAATCAAGCTGATGGTATGAACATTACTTCTGGTTGCACTGCCAAAGACAAGAAGGTCGTCGGCAAACATAAGATGAGAAACCTCACACTTCCTAGCTTTAATACCTTGGAAGGATTTATTAAAAGTGTCAAGGTCAAATTTAGAAGATAATCCATCCATAATGATACTAAACAGATAAGGGGAAAGCGGGCATCCTTGCCTAATGCTAGAAGTTGAATTAAAGAAGCCTTCAAGTACCTCATTTATAAAGATAAAGAAATGGACATTAGAGGTACAGGCTTTAATCCAAGAGATAAATAAGCTCGGGAACCCCTTGACTTCAAGCCTATTATACATGAAATCTCTCGACACCGTATCGAATGCTTTTGTAATGTCAAATTTATAACATAAAAACTTGTGTTTGGCTTTGAGATTGAAACAACCAAGAATATCAGCAGCCAAAATGATATTATCAGTAATAATCCTTTTGTGAAAAAACCCTCCAATTTCATCCTATTCGCAATGATTTTAGCGATGATTTTGTAAATGACATTACAAAGAGCAACTGGCCTGTAGTCTTTAACATTGCTAGCGTGCGGGTGCTTTGGTATAAGTGCAATGGCAGTAGCTTTGGTATGAATAGGCATGTAGCCCAAGTTAAAGAAAGATTTAACATCACTGCATAATTGGTGTTGTATGACATTCCAAGTTGATTTGTAAAAATCGAAAGTGAAACCGTCGGGACCAGGTGCAGTATTGGAGTAGCCTGAGAACACGATGTTTTTGATTTCCACCATAGTGACCGGAGTAATGAGTGCAGAGACAAGGAGATCTGGAATCAAATTCCCAGCAGGAATTTCCTTGAAAAATTGATTCTGAGCAGTGAGACGAGGGGAGTTAAAAAGGGTTTTGAAATGGTTAATAAAAACATTTGCCATATCAGCTTGTGTGGAGAAGGTTCCTTGATCATTGGTGATTTCCTTGATTCTATTGTAGTTTTTGGAAATGTTGATTTTTGAGTAGATGAACTTCAAGTCATCTTCACCATGAGTAAGCCATTTCACCTTAACTCGTTGAGAAATCCAACTAGTAAGGGAAGTTTGAGAGTGGCCAAGCTTATTGTTGATGAGATTGAGGTTGCCATTGAGTTGAGCATCCAAGGGATTGCTTTGAATCTTGGAAATGACAAAATGTTGGAGCTCTTTGAGGGCATCAATATCAACTTGGATTTGAGTAGCATTAGACCAATTTTTGTTCTTCATAGCAATCTTAAGAGTTTTGAGTTTGTAATTGAAAGAACATAAGGGACTGCTCTTATTTGGAAGAGAGAAAGCATCCATTAGGCAACCCCAAAACTCGGGAATCCTAGAACAATAGTTTTTGTAAAGGAAACAGTGTCCTCTTTTGGTTTCCATGGAATTCATCAAAATGAGTGGAGAATGATCTGAACAGTCCGAGTCAGCAACTCTATAGAAAGAGTTGGGAAAGTTGTAGAGCCAAAGATCATTGACAAGAAAACAGTCAAGTTTAATGTGAATGGTATTGTGCTGTTGTTGATTATGATAAGTGAAGGTGCTCAGATGACACTAGAAAGTGCTCTAATACCACTTGAAAGTTCGTTAGGGATGTTAAGCCCTATAGAACTGGCCTGAGGCTAAATAAAGAGAGTGGTGAATTGGTAAAGAAAAAACTTTAAGCAAAGTACAAACCAAGATCACAACAAATAAAACAAATGCAAAAATTAAATATGAAAGCAAATAATAAGAAAGAACACACCAGATTTATAGTGGTTAGGTCAAACCTTGACCTACGACCACTCATTAGAGTCACCCTCCAAGTATTGCACTAAAATAAGTGTCTCTCATTTAGCCCCCACAGCTAGGCGGAGAAGCCCTTACAAAATCACTTCCACCTTCCCCGGTGTGGCGGAATCGCCGGCTCCTTTGACACCAAAGAGATCTTCTTCTTTGGTGAACTTCCCTCGAGACAAACCTTGAATCCGACTGTATTAAGGTGCAAGCCTGCCATAGCAACCGTGTGGAATCCCCCTCCACACTCTCTTGAGTCCCCCCTTATAGGATATTCTCCCTCTCTCAGACTTCACCCGTTCCTCACTTCCTTTCAAGCTTTCTCTTCAAGTTTCCCTCATAAGAATGAAGCTACAATGGCTGCCAAAGACACTTACAGAAGTGTCCATGTCATAGCTTAAATAGAATAGCTAAAAACGAGCCTTCATTAATGCAAGTTGCCAACTTTATCGTCCAGGACGAATGTCGTAGACATATCATGCCTGGCTGATTGTTCAAATATGAGGATAAATCGTCCTGATATCGCCCTGAAATGAAAAGCTGGCGCGATGTCCTAATCATCCGCGGACAAAATCACCAATTAAAATGCCAGAGAATTTTTGGAAAAAATTGTCCTGGATTTGTCCTAGCCGATAATTTTATAGTCTAGGCCGATCCACCAGGCCGATGTCCAAAAAAAGTATTTTTCTAAGTAGATCTGCTGCAGATTCTTTCTGAATTTGGAGCTATCGTCCCGTGGCCATACAAAATCGTCCAAGATGATGTATTTTCCATAAATGATGGTTGCTTTAATGAGGATGTCCTAATTAAGGGTTTTCGCTTTTGAACAGATCATTCCGTGATATAATATCGTCCAGGATGATGATACCAAAACAATAAACTTAGGGAACAGTCAAAACTCTTATATAGTTTAAAAAGCATCAGGAAGCCACAATAATACAATAGACTCAAGAAAGGAAAAGGTACAAAACTGAGCTCATACCTAATCTATCCAATCTTGAGCTGGTTCTAAATTGCTGTAGTTGATCGTGTGGACCTGAAATATCAGTACGTAAGGCAGTCTGTAGATGTGGAAAATTTATGTCAACACGCAGATTTGATTTCTCCTATTTTGTATCGAATACTGCATTGAGAATAAAGTCGGTCTCAAGAGGCCGACACAAAATTCTACAAATGGATTCAATATCAAAATAGGGTTTGAAAATTGATATTTCTATAATCAAACATAGTTGCAAAGAAATACATTCATCAAAGAAATACATAAAATTCTATAGAATATGCTTAAAGATAGAATACGTTTTTTTAAAAAAAAGTTTATTCATTCTTTTATTTAGATATGACGAGAAAATATTATTTCATCTTAAAAAATGAACATAACAATTCTCAAGATATCCAAAAAGCGAGAATGAGTTTTATAAAATTCATTATTTCTAAAGTTGAATATAACAGTATAATATTATATTATCTAAAAAGATAATAATAACAATTCTAACAGTCTATTCAAAAATTAAAAAATGAGGTTTTAAAAAAATATCTACGTTCTCAAACAATTCTTCCCTTGTTTATACGAAATAAAACAAGTTTATTTTACTCTGGGGTTCTCAAATCCTATAGAGCAAGCTTCTATAGTTTAAATTTACATTCCTAACGAGGAGTGCTCCTAAGAAAACTCTCGATTAAAGCGTGATTTCATACTCTTTTTGACTTCAAAGTAAAAGACAAAGAATAAGAAGTAAAGAGTTTTCAAGGAGAAAGCCTCAATATTGAACATTTTATTAGCGGATTCAAAGAAGGAAAAGTAGGAGGTGCCGGATTCGAGAAGCTCAGAGGCGACCTCATCTATCCTATGTTGGGCTTTTACATTTTAGGAGAAAAATTTTTATGTTTAAGTTGACATTTAATTAGGAATTTGGATTTATATTTCCGGAGGGAGGACTAAAGATCTAAAAAAGAATCTGCCTTTAAAACCTTAAATCTAATTTGGGTACTTATAAATAGTGACCCGAACCTAACTAATGAAGTGCTAATCTGACTTACCCCCGCCTGGATTGGGGGAGACCAGCTAACCACCTAGGCGCTTTAAAAACCATTGTCAAGTCTCTTATGAAAGATGTGGTAAGGCATGTTATTTAAATTTTAAGGAATTGAGGGCGAACATCTAAAGACAGATCCTAATTTAGCCTTCAACTTATGTAGGGTGAAAAATGCCTAGAAATACAATTAATATTTTAGACACTTTTTAATTTTGTATATAATGCAATGGCATGCTAGTATGACTTCGAATGCATAAAATGAATATGAAGCAGTTTTAAAATCATGCTTAGAAAATAGGTTTTCCCTAGAGATTGCACAACTTCCCTTGACAGAACTGCACCGTCATAGGTCAAGTGGTCTGCCAGAACCCGCAGGCGGGGAGGTGCCTAACAAGGAAGAGAAAGTAATAATATGCTTAATGCTGACTCCTCGCGTCCCGAGCTACTTCTTTAGATCATTAGAGTACTATGTGAGCCTAAATTTTTTTATTAAAATTACAAGTAGAAGAATTTTAAGCCGTACCTTTACGAAAAAAAGTTACTCTGATTCGTATCCAGGCTAAAATAAAACACGGCATGCAAGGTCCTAAAAAAAATCTATTGCACAAACAATGTAAACAATAATATTTAATAATCTAAATATAATGTCCATGTCCATATTAAATCTAGATTTTGCAGAAAAGTAAAAAGTTTGGCAGGGCACCAAGAATGACGCAAGTGATTTAATCCTAAGAAGACGCCAAGTGATTTTTGAACTGGGATATACTTTTCCTTGAATCTTTATTCTTCATCTTTTTTCTTCAATCTTTCTTGTTCTATCTTTCTTCTTCTACCGAGCATCTCAGGTCCGCTAGTCTGGATATCCAAATGAAAAGAAACTCATCCTAAGAGGGTATTTTTTCTTTTTATTGGATATTGAATCATCATAATTTGGCTTTCCAAATAAAAAAGAATAATCATTTAAGGTATATTCTCTTTTCTTTGGATTCCAAATTGGATGTAATATCTCACTTTCAAAATCACTTTCACATTTATGATAATTTTCAAATACATTTATATTTACATTACATTTCACAGAAAGAAAATGAAAATCTAGACGCACCTTGCAGGGTAATCCTAAGCAGTTTAATATAAAAATCATCCCACGCAGTTAATTATATATGCATTGAATTAAATTATTAAGCCACACTTGGCCACACTCTTCTTCATTTGGGGTAGCAGCTAAAGCACCTGTAGCATTTATTTATTAATAATTAATTAGCCCCCTTTTTCATTTGCCCGCATTGAATGTGGCCACCTACAAAATTATGTTAACAACCCAGATCGCTCCTTAACTTTTGGGTAATCTAATCGTTAGTTCAAATCATAACACAAGAGCGTAGTAAAAATAAATAAATAAACACACCAACAATTTTACAACCAGCATGCAATAAAATTCGAGAAAAAGCCCGTCACAGTACAATAAGGAAATAAACACCGGCCTAACCTAAAACTAGAATCAGTTGTCCTAGCAAACAAATCTAAGTATGTGTAGTAAGCTGTGAGGTTTTGATATGTCCTAGGTCAATTATTAGCTAAAGTTTTCTAATTGATAAATTTTAATTTAAAAATATTCACTAATCCTAAGGTGAGGTGTCACTTAAATTTTCTATGTTATATATTTCTATCCTAAAGTGGTACATGTATCATAAGTCTAAGTTTCTAAGACTCAGTCCTTAATATTTGTTCTTAAGTTGTCACTAGTGTTATATAGGATAAATAAATTATTTTTTATTACTTAACCCTTAGGACTTTGCATGGATATAAAAGGGTTTAAGGATTTAAAAATAAAAGTAAACCTAATAAAATTGAAGTACTACAGAAGACCTAAAAGGGAAAGGGTTCGCGCACACCACATCGAAGGCCCCTAAAGGTTTTTCTAAGTTTTAGAATACTCACAATCACCGGGGGCTACGACCGGTGGTTCCGCCCGTAGCACCTCTACCCGGTTGGATTAGAGGCGACTTAACGTCATTAGCTCATTGTCTTTTTGTTCCTTTGACCTGGTATCGTTCCTCGTAGTTCATGTCAAATAAAGAGAAGAAAAACAGGGAAATAAAGGAAAATAGGAATTAGAAAGCACATTTAATAAATCATTATTGAAATAATTGAATTTTGCTAAAGTAAATACGTACCTTTTCTTCAAGGCTTGAACACCAGTTCAGTTGCTTGCTTTTTTAAAGAACCTTACTTTTGGAAAGCATACTTTATATTTTTCCAACATTTACTTATACTTTTTCAAAACTTATACAATTTTCACAAAACAAAAACTACCTCTTCACACTTTGTACACCTTCTCCCATCCCAAAATCATACTCTACATTCTTTCTTTTCAAAACACTTCGTATATTCAATATTCAAAACACTTTCAATATTACAAATTCCACTTTTAAACACAACAAATCTACAATCAACTTATCACATAACGCACAAATCTCTTTCACTTTTCAATAATAAAGCAAATCACCTTCAAAAAAAACATACAACTTCATCACATCACTCTTTCCCAAGACAACAATTATTTCTCCTTCAAATTTTCATACACAAGTCACTTAGGTTTTTTCACATGAAGACCTCCATACATTTCACCAAATAATTCATAATCAACAACACATTCCTTAGCTAGTGGTAAAAGATATTGAAATTTCAATCAAACATCTATTTTGAGAGAAGGAATATTAATATCTTCTTAAATTAATATTTCAAAAGAACCAAGAAGCATGTCAATCCCGAGAATATTAAAATGCACACTAGAACAAACAAGATGAGTTATTAAGAAGAGCAAAAATTCATCTTTATTTTATTCATTGCCTTACTTTTGAATGTAGATATCAATAGAATTGAGTAAATTTAACCTAAATGCTTATGTATATGTTGAATGAAACAAAAAAGGTTACATTAAAACTTTTCTCCAAAAACTCATAAACTACCATTGTAGTAAAAAAAATTTATACATTGTATATACATAGATAGTGGTAAAGTTTTGGAGTGCAAAGCATATGTAAATGTATATTAGACTCAACTATACATTATTATATTAGAGGGATGATTTCTTCTAAATAAAAAAAAAAAAAATGGAAAGCCTTGAAAATATCTTTCAAAACGAAAAGTTTCATTTCATACAAGTTTCATTTTGAGAGACAGAAAAAGTAGCCTCAACTTTTATTTTAGATTTGATGATCAAAGTTGCTTTAACGCTAAAAGAAAACATAAACTATTTTTCATTTTTCAAGAAAGAAGAAACTCATAAGAAGAAAATTTCTAAAACTCATTTTAGATTTTCCTTCTAAACAATCATGGCAAAGGATAATCTTTAGTAGAGTTTACCAAAAACTTTTTATGTAAAAAAGATACAAATTTCTTTGATGAAAAATAAATGAAATATGCAATATGCTCAAATCAATTGAAGTTTCTCTAAAGAATCTTATTGTTAACAATTATTGAAATCTTAATGTTTCGATCAAATCTCCATCTTCACAAAAATATAAAGAAATGGAATATTTTATTTTGATCTTTGATGACTGATATAATAAAGAAATAGGTTAAAATGGAGAAGAAAGAGATCAAGAAGAAGAAGATTTAACTCAAAGTTACTTCGGCAAGATTACGACGACGGCGAGGTTCTCCGGCTAATGCTCGTGATGACGATGGGAGGAAGAGAAATGGCTTCAGACGACGTCGCTTAGGGCAGAGAAATGAGGAGAATGGGAATTGCAGGGGATGAGGGGCTGGACGTGAACTGCGGGAAAAATAAAGGGCTGAACGTGAACTCTCTATGAGGAGGGAGGCTTGAACGTGTCATGTATGAAAGGAGGGAGCTTGAACGTTTTTTTTTTTGGGTTGAGGGAGAGGGAGAGTGGGTGGTTATGGGTTGAGGGAGAGTGGGTGGTTTATGGGTTTGTTGCTGAACCCTTTGACCGTGGACCGTTCGTTGGACATTTTGAAGCTTTAATGATTTTGGATTTGCTGTTCTTAGGCCTCATTGGATTCGCCTCGTCGAGCCGTTCGATTCGAGTATAAGCTCGTCAAAAATCGGAGACCGTTTGGTAACTCAAATTGCGGTTTGAACTTCAACAGCGCTTTGAGCCCTTGATTTGGACTCATTTGGGCTTGAATTGGGGTTGATCTTTTGGTGTCGTTTGGGTTTTTGTTATTCCTGAGATGCTCAGTTTCGACTGTAAGTTTGCTGAAATCCGGAAGTTCGGATGGTTCTCCGAATTTTAATTTTTGAAGTTTTCCAAACTTGATTTTGCATTCGAGAGTTTTTTGCCGATTCAAGATAATTTTTTGACCGACGTACTCAATTTTATTATTATATATATACTTTGTGACGAGGTCAAAACGGGTTAATCGGAGTCTTGAAATCAAATTCATTTGAGTTAATTTGATTTTTTGATTTTGAATTTGATTGGTGAATTGGATTTGAGCCCAATAATGATCAATTTTGATCGAAAAATTAAATCAGAATTGAGTCGATCGGCATCCGACGAATCAAAAAAATCGAGCCTGATTTGAGTGAGTGACTAGGTTCGAGTCGATATGCTCTACGTCCAATAGGTATCCACCTAAGGGAAATCCTACGGGTGACGTTATTCTAGGGCTACGAAGACCTAAGGTGCTAAGAATTTGAGTTCCGGTGAAATTGACTCTGAATAATGAGGTTCAACAATGGACCCCAATAGGCATGATAAAACTTGCCAAAAAGTTTATCGTTGCGTATTGGCGTTGACCGAAAACGATCAACTAGATCTAGGAGTTGAAAGTTTGAAGATCTAAAAATATTTGATTTGGAAGAAATTTTGATGTTTGATAAGAAATTAGGAATAAAAGTTAGAAAATATTTGAAGTTGATGAATTGATTTGAAAGTTGATGTCGGCATTGATGCTTTAGTGTTTGAGAATGTAGTTTGGCAATGAATAGAGAATTTTGAAATTGATTTTGATATGATGAAATCTTTTTGTTTAAATCAAGACTACTTCCAAGAGTGGTAAATAGGATGAAGAAAAGATGCCGCTTGGGATGCTTATACTTTTCCTCCGGGATGAAAATTAGGTGCCACTAGGGATCTTATTCCCTAATTTAAAAATGTCAATAGGATGCCCGTAGGAGGAACTTATACTGGAAACAAATTTTAAGATTTTAAAATTTAAAATGAGAGAAGAATTGCCGCTGGGGGAATGCTTATATTTCTCCTCGAGACGAAGATTAAGGATGCCAACTAGGGATGCTTAACTCGTAAACTCCAAAAAATGCAAATAGGAATGCCGTAGGAGGACTATTATACCTAAAGTAACAGATTTAAGATTTATAATTTAATGAAGAGAAGATGCCCGCTGGGGATTGCTTATACTTCCCTCGGGATGAAGATGTAAGATGCCACTAGGGATGCTTACTCCCTAACTCCAAAAGATGTCAATAAAAGGGAAAAATGCCGTAGGAGGACTTTATACCTAAAAAGAACGGAATTTAAGATTTAAAATTTAATGAAGAGAAAGATGCCGCTAGTGATGCTTAATACTTATTTTCGAGAAACGAAGATTTAAGGATGCACTAAGGGAGCTTATTCCTAGACTTCAAAAGATGTCCATAGGAAATGCCGTAGGAGGAACTTATACCTAAAGACGGAATTTAAGATTTAACATTTAAATGAAGAAGAAGATGGCAGCTTGGGATGCTTATACTTCCCCTCGGAATGAAAGATTAGGAGCCACTAGGGATGGTTAACTCCTAACTTCAAAGATGTCAATAGGATGTCCGCTAGGAGGACTTATACCTAAAAGACGGATTTAAGAATTTAAAATTTAATGAAGAAGAAGATGGGCCGCTAGGGATTTCTTATATTCTTCTCTTCGAAGACGAAGATTAGGATGGCCACTAGGGAATGCTTATACTTCCTCTTCGAGAACGAAGATTAGAATGCCACTAGGGAATGCTTATTTCCTAACTCGAAGCTGTCAATAGGTATGCCGTAAGGAGGACTAATACCTAAAGATGAATTTAAGATTTTAAAAGATTTTTATGAAGAGAAGATGCCGCTAAAGGATGCTTAATACTTCTCTTTCGAGACGAAGATTAAGGTGCCACTAGGGATGCTTACTCCTAACTTCAAAAGATGTCAATAGGATGCCGTAGGAGGACTTATACCTAAAAATGGATTTAAAACTGGATGGCTGGTTTGTCGTAAGAGCGGACTAAGCCCAGAAAATTCAGTATGATGCCGTAAAGCGGACTTAGACCTAAAGACGATTTAAAACTGGATGGCTTGGCCGTAAAAGCGGACTTAAGCCAGAAAAGCCAGTAGGATGCCGTAAATAAGCGGACTTAAGACTTAAAGGACGAATTTTAAACTGAATGGCTGCCGTAAAAAAGAGGACTTTTAGACCCCTAAAGAACGAATTTTAAACTGGATGGCTGCCGTAAGCGGACTTTTAAGCCAGAAAGCCAATAGATGTCGTAAAAGCGGACTTAAACCTAAAGACTTATTTTTAAAAACTGGCTGGCCTGCCGTAAAAGTGGACTTAAGTTCAAAGTCAATAGGATGCCGTAAAATGGACTTAAGACCTAAAAGACTGATTTAAACTGGATTGGCCTGCCGTAAAAGAGCAAGACTTAAGCCAGAAAATCAATAGGATGTCGTAAAAAGGACTTAAGACCTTAAAGATGGATTTAATCATGATTGGCTGCCCGTAAGAGTCGGACCTTAAAGCCAGAAAGTCACAGATAGGATAGTTGCGGACTAGACCTAGAACGGATTTTTAGGGTGGTGAATTTTTTAAAGTAAAATTTAATTTTTATTAAAGCTTTGATCTTTTCCCTCAACCAAACAAATGACCCATTGACAACTTTGCAAATATTTTACTAGAGACCGATAGCTTTTGTATGTGGTCATTTTCTAAGATGGAAAGAAAAACATTTTGGAAGAAAAGTTGATAGAACTTTGAAAATCTTTTGATTTAAAATTTTGTTTTAACCCTTCATTATAAATGATCTTTATAACTTACAAAAAATAATCCACTAGGGATTATGTTTTTATATCGGATCATCATATATGAAGAAAAACAATAGGGGAGTAGTTTTGATCATCTTTGATAGTAAAGAAACTTACAGCATCTCGACCACCAAAGGAGAAAATGTAAGATTTTTGTTTAAAGATGATTCTATTTCGATTGAATTTGTTTCGGATTAACTCAAGAAAATCATAAATGAATTTTCTAGAGTCATCGTTTACATGTTCTTAAAAGAGAATAAAAGCAACATGATAAAATTTTTCCTAGAAAATTTTAACTTTTGCATGAAGTTTGTTAAAGAACAAGGAGAATATTGAGCTCCCTTTATAGTGGACAGCACTAAGGAATATCAAATTCCTCACAATGATTGAGAAAAGTTTGATTTTCC
>NW_021441294.1:0-235 GCF_001605985.2 Dendrobium catenatum
CTTATGGGTATCCCCGCTTCGTCGTACGCATCGCACCAGGTTCCCATCCCACCACGTTAAGAAAAACGTGTATAGGCGGGGAAATCCGTGGCGATACAAACTTCGAAGAAGGGATTTTGGATGATTATCCGCTTCGTCACAAGCGTCGGGACGCACATCCTCACACCACGCTAAGAAAAGCGTGTATAGGTGGTCGTTTTGTCTCGCCGCATGCATCGAAACGAGTTCTCTAAAA
>NW_021441295.1:0-430 GCF_001605985.2 Dendrobium catenatum
AGAAGCTTCCTTATATTTAAAGGACATTGTTAAATATCAGAATATTTATTTTATTGGGCTTATGGAGACCAAGTTGTCTAGCATTGATAGAAAAAATGTTGACTATATGAATGGAAAGGATTGAGAGTATTTTCATTACCCTGCTGTGGGTACTTCAGGAGGCCTTCTGGTATTATGGAACAAGAATATGGCTTCTTTTGATGTTGTGGAGGCATCATCACAAGCAATTATTGGTAGTCTTTTGGTTCCCAGCTTGGGAATTTGGAAAATTTCCACGGTATATGGGAGCAGATGTTTTAAGGAAAGGGGAAGCTTGTGGAATCAACTTTAGGATTGTATGAAGGATGCAACTCCTTCCATTATTGGAAGAGATTTTAATTTTATTATTAACAGGGAGGAGAAGAGAGGAAGCAAAAGGTTCTTGTTCTCA
>NW_021441296.1:0-241 GCF_001605985.2 Dendrobium catenatum
ACCAAATCATTTTTGGCAGCTAGCTCTCTATAATCCTATACTACTAATTATTCAATTAAATTGATCTAATGACTATTTTTGAAGAAGAATATATAAACTTCTACTAACATCAACTCCAGAGCAATGATGAGACTGATTTAACCACATCAAATCGCATTTGAGTCATTGGATTCATGTCGTTTGGATCAATGGTTTGAATGACATCAAACGGAAAAAGGTATATATTTATATTATTAACTAT
>NW_021441297.1:0-257 GCF_001605985.2 Dendrobium catenatum
AATTTACCTCGCTCCATCTATTTTTTACTTTTTTTTTACAAGGGTTTTTAGGTAATTGCCTCCCCTAAAAGTTTTAAAATGCTATCATCTTTAGGCAATTGTCCCTATCATAATTAAACACATTGTATAGATGTGTTATTGTTAGGGAAACGATGAACCAAAAATAAAGAGAAATAGTTAAGAGAATGTATCATTTTATTTACTAATTTGAATTCCAAAATATCCTTACAACCAAAATTTGTAAGGACCCCATAGCA
>NW_021441298.1:0-262 GCF_001605985.2 Dendrobium catenatum
CCAAGGAAGAGCATCATTTGTAATCGACTACAAACATTAATAGAATCATTTCAACTGGGTCAAGCCCCATGGTTTTTCCCCTTTTTAGGATTTTTTACGTAAAAATTTTAGTTTCTCTTATAACTGTTGCACCACTATCTCTTACCTATATATGTGCTGAATATTCATATAAAACAAGGACATTAAACTTTATATCTCTTTACCACCACAAATATTCTGCCACGCAATAACTTTTAACACAAAATATTTGGATTCCTTTTTC
>NW_021441299.1:0-1443 GCF_001605985.2 Dendrobium catenatum
TAAACATTACAATATTATATTAGTAAATATAAAATTTTAATATTAGATATGTATATTTTTATTAATTAATGAGATGAAATAATTTTTATTTTATTTTAGTTGGATATTATGATTATTATCTACCACATATAATTTGTGTAATTCTAATTATTTAATTATTTATGGTGAAGACATTATGTTCATGAATAGCTTGTGTTCAGCTCGTTAAGGTAATGAGTAGAATAACAAATATAAAAATTTGTCTTGTTTGTTTAATGAGTCGAGCATAAATAAAATCAACTTATTTACACCATTGTCACCTTGATCCACTCATATGAAAAAAAAATTTGGTATAGACTATGGAACATCTACAAATATGAAAATTTTATTTCTTATAGGAATGCCTTAGCCTTGAAGACTTCTAGCATTTTACTCTACAAAGACATGCCAACTAAATTTTAATATGTGATTGATATGTAGGCATTTATGTGACATTTTATTCATTTTGAAGGAAACCAAGGAATTGTTTCTTTCTAGAATTGGAATATTTTTAAAATACCTTTGGAGTCTTCATTGATAGAACAACAAGATTGAATGATCAAATTGAGACAAATTTACATGTAATGCACTTTTACTCAGACTGAGAAAGATTGAAAGAAAAATATTAAATACAATCACAAATGATGAATGTGCTATGTTTTAGAATTATGAATAAAAGCAAAGGTAAGCTTATTTTTCCACAACATAGGAAAATTATTAGATCATTAGTAAGGACTATTAAATTGTGTTTGAATTGAGTCAAAGATAAATTTTCAAGTTATCTTTGAGTCAAAGGGATCTAATTGCAAAAAGAAGAAAAAAAAGGAGAGAAAGGAGAGAGCATAGTTATGAATGAATGAGTTATTAACTTGAACCATCTCTTCTTGTCTCTTATGGTTCTAGAAGTTGAAAACCTTGTTGGGGAGGTTATTGAATGTATTATTTAGAAAATCTTTTCTAAAATATATTGCTTGTTCATAAGAACAATAAATTTATTTTCTAACTTCTTGTTGGTTATATCTCTTAACTGTAGGGTTGGATCAAATACAATATTGTCTTTTTCTCTGAATTTGTCAAGCTAGATTATGATAGTTGCTTCTTTTCAAATGCATGCATCGAATTATATTTTTTATTGTTGAAGTCACTTAAATTTTCTACAATGACAATAGTTACTATTATGCCTCATAAAGATTGGATACTTTGGTTAAATGCTTTTCAAAGATTTTTAATTGATAAGCCCTCAAGTGAAAGTGCAATTGTATCATGCCCTATGATCTTAAGTGAAAGAATTTTTTTTTTCATTTTGAATATCCAGATTAATACAGACATTTAAAGTTAATTAATTGCATTAAAGATAATCAATAAATTGCAAAAAATATAATTAAAAGTTCATGAGGAATGTTAAACCCTAAAGAACTAGTCCTG
>NW_021441300.1:0-301 GCF_001605985.2 Dendrobium catenatum
TCTTTTTTATTTAAATATTTTAACCCAAATTAATTTTGGTTGCAAAAACTGGAAGGAAATACCTCCGGCGAGGGAAGATGCCTCGCGTCCTTGTCGGCATAGATATCTAGTAATGATTCCGCATTGAAATGACCTATCTCTGTTTCTTCGACATCTCCTTCCTCGAGACCCATATCTATCTCCCCATTCTGTAGCTTTTCTGGATGCTGCAATGGCTCGACAGTGGCGGAGGAAGCAACGTGATACAAGAGCGTCGGAGTGCGAAGGTGGAGGAAAGGGAGGACCCATCGAAGTGATGTCT
>NW_021441301.1:0-1243 GCF_001605985.2 Dendrobium catenatum
TCGCGCGAACTGTTCTGTTCCGCGAACTATTCTGTTCACGGTATTTAAAAGGCGGGCCGGCCGGTTCGGTTGAACCGGTTGGAAGAACCGGTTATCACATCATCTGCTTTCCAAAAGTTGTGGGAATTGAAAGAATGTTTGAACTACTCTCTCTTCCTAAAGATTTATTTTTTTCAAGTTCACTTTCTTGGAAGACATAGATAATTTGGAATGTTGGGCTTTGTCTCATTCCGCTGAAAGATGATATTGAGGAGATTCCCATATGGGTTAAAAATTTCCGAACTTTTCTTTGTTATTGGAATGAGGTTGGTCTATCCAAAGTTGCATGCATGATTGTGTTAGACCGGTCCACTGGACCGGTCCAGCCGGTCCAGGCGGGACCGGTTCACAGACGAAATCGCAAAAACGGCGGAGATTCCGCCTCCTGGCTGAGAACGAGCGGCCCGACCGCTCAAACATAGCATTTTAGGAACGATTTTTGGGGGGTTTCAGAGAGAAATTTGAATGTAGGGACTGTTTAGTGAATTCCTTTTGATTTGTATGCATTAAATAGTTGATTTTGCTAGGTTTTGAGTATCTTGAATTTAGTTGAAATTTGAGATCTCTTAGATTTAAGTTTTCTTTGGGCTCTAGCGGCGTCTAGAGATTTGGGAGAGATCGATCCTCCTCTCGAATTGAGGATCAATTGTATCTTTGCTATTTTATTCATTATCTAGTGGAATCCAAGTTTCTTCTTGAGTTTTCTCTCAGTTTTCTCGCAATTTCTTGCTGTTTTTCTGTGTTTGGCTGCTGTCCTCTGCTGAAAACAGCAGTTTTCTTCTCGTTTTACTTCAGATTTGGCTAGGAAATACTTGATATCAAATTGGTATCAGAGCATCGATTTGGGACCACCGGCGGCGGCTGAAATTCTGAAATTTCAGCAAGTTTATCGTTTCCGGAAGAAGATTTTTTGGGATCCGTTAGAAGAACGATGGCCGGAAAGAAGGTTGACGTCTTGGAAGGCGAAGTCGGCAAATTGAAAGCCGATTTGGAAGAAAGATTATTCAACCTTCAAAATCAAATCACCTCCAACAATGAAAGGTTGGAGGGGAAGTTCACCGCAATGGAGGAAATGATGAAGAAACTACTTGAGATAAAAACCAATCCGGTGACATCGGAAGTAAATGAGACCACCGAAGGCCATGGCATAGGAGGAAATCCGAACCGCTTGCGGGGGAGGAGAAATTCGGAGGTGGAGATCCTA
>NW_021441302.1:0-212 GCF_001605985.2 Dendrobium catenatum
AGTTTAGTACAATCGACATTTAATAGCAGAGAAAAGGTTGATTTGGGGAGATAGGGATTAGGGTAAGAGGAAGATGAGGATTCATCTCACCAGAGAAGTAGACGATGATCGATCGGCCTGCTCCTTGCCCGCACGCTGGCTTCGACATTCAATGACTAGTGAAGAAGAGGGAACCGGGATGGGAGAGATGTCCACGTTTGAACAAAGAAGAT
>NW_021441303.1:0-256 GCF_001605985.2 Dendrobium catenatum
AACCAGTTAAAATCATATGCCACATGCGAAAATCAATTGATTGCAAAAAAACAGACATGCAAGTTTTCCAAAAATCAAATGATATATTTTCAAATAAAGGTGGTCTGGTGATTGAATATCCTTCCGCAACATTACGATTTGAAAAATTAGCCATGGATCGAAATTCAAAAGCTTTTAAAAACTTATTTTTTGAAAACCGCTCTGATACCACTTGAAAGTTCGTTAGGGATGTTAGGCCCTCTTGAACTTAGTCCCA
>NW_021441304.1:0-270 GCF_001605985.2 Dendrobium catenatum
ACCACCAACTAAAAAAAAGTAATGAAAAAAATAAAATGAGATTGACAGGCTAATAAATTTGTCATATTAACAAGCCTTCGTTAACACTTAATAAAGATATAAATGTTACAAATAATTTACGGAAAGTGAAATATTAAAAAAAAAATTATGATTAAAAATGAACTATTTTGGGCATGTACAAATCTTCCTAATGGAACTTTAAAGATTTTATTCGTGCGAGCAAAGAACCCCTCCAATAGAATTTAAGCTTGGAACACCTCTTTTGGACCA
>NW_021441305.1:0-1131 GCF_001605985.2 Dendrobium catenatum
AAAACTGTGGGCTACCGCTTCCATGAGTGGGTAAAGGTTGTGTAGCAGGCTGAGGCTGTGTAGCATGCTGAGCCGAGGTGGTCTCCTCAGTACGTAGTGGCCTAGGTGGTCCAGCTGTACTCTTCTTAGTGCGCCTGTTAAATATATTTGTTCTCAATCCTCTACTAGGCTCCTCACCTGAAGCCATATGCACATAAATAAAAAAATATATTAGAAATATGAGTAATAACAAAAATTTAAAAAAAATAACGTAGTGCAGTAGCTAAAAAAAATTTAAGTTATCGTATGTTGTTAACTCATCATTTGTTGATTCACTTGCATAAGATGATACACTCCCATTACTATCAGATTCATCATTACTTTCCTATATGGTTAGATCTACCTCCTCTAACTGCAACTCGCTCTCATTAATTTTGATTTGGTCATCTACATTGATTGGGAGATTTTTTAAATTAGACATAAACTCTTCTTGATGTGCTGATGGTATTGAGGTGGTTTTCTCAATTACTTCCCTTGGTTTTGTCTTCATAACTACCAGCCAATCTTGTTTGCCTCGTATTCTGCTTGGATAGTTAGCATAATAGACTTGAGTTGCCTAACTAGCAATGATGAAAGAATCAAACTTTGCATATCTCTTAGCCCACTTTACTTTTGTTATACCGTAAATTGGATGAACTTTCGTGCCTCTGTTTGGTACTGGATCAAACCATTCACAATTGAAGAGATACACAGTATTGCTCTGACAGGGATATTTAACCTCTAATATTTCTTGTAATACCCCATAGTATTCAGAATCATCCCCTGTATGGGTGTTCCCTCTTACACATACGCCTGAATTTTTTGTCTTCCTACCTTCACACCAATTTTTTAATTGGAATTTATAACTATTGACCTCAAATATTTGATATCATTTTACTAATCTATTTGGTCCCCAAGCTAACGCAGTGTGTACCTTTAAATGTACAAGATGTTATTGTTACTAAAATTAATTGCATAAATAATTAACTCATTAAGTAAGAATAATTATTCAAAATATGCCGTATTTTTAAACCAAGCAGTGAATTCTTTTTCCACAATCTTCTGGACTTCTCCTTCTTCTGATGTACTAAGACCATCAATGAACCTCCTACA
>NW_021441306.1:0-315 GCF_001605985.2 Dendrobium catenatum
CATTATTAATTAATTTAACACTAATCTAAAAAATAAATAAATAACTAATCCTTTTATTTTTATTTTTTTTAATATTCCTTAGAAACATAAAGACTCACAGCCGACGAGAGACGGAAATCAAACGTGACAGTCCAACGTGAATATCCACATCGCGTTCAGCGAAGTTCCCAAACGGGTCAGCAAAGCACCGCTCAATTAAAACAAAAAAAAAACAAAAAAACAAAGGCAAAATTTTATAAATATATATTCTCAATTAATTCCGTCTCGCTATCGTCCATTCGTCCGTTCAAACGGACCGAACCGCCCGACGTGGCG
>NW_021441307.1:0-489 GCF_001605985.2 Dendrobium catenatum
TTTCTCTACCGCCGCGAATACTCCTGGACGCAACAAACACAAATAAATTTTTTAAAAATTATTAAATAATTTTTATAAATTCTAAATGTATTTTTAACAAAATATGAATGAACATTAAATTATTTTAATTACATGTTCATCAAGTTTGATTTTTTTTATAAATTAACTCAATTTACATTTAAATGTAAGTATGATATAAATTAAACTAATTTACTTTTGGAGCTTTAGTTCTTTATTTGAGTCTTCATATCTCTTGCACATTTTTATAAATGGAATTTACAGCCATATTATAAAATTTTTAGTTTTTATTAGAGGTGTGAGTGAATCAAGCTTATTCGGACGTGACTCGATAAATAACTCGCAAGGCTAGCTTGACGAGCTAATGAGTCAAGCATGAGTATCCCTGACTCAACTCGTCAGCTCGTGAGTTGTCTCATTTAAAATATATTGTAATAAAATATACTTAAAAATATATTATGATTCATTATT
>NW_021441308.1:0-876 GCF_001605985.2 Dendrobium catenatum
GCTTTAGGACTTCTAGTTGCTCATATCTTACAAAAAAAGTATAATCTTATCCATCATGATCCTCCTACTAAACTCCTTATTTATTTTACTGATGTCTCTTTTTGAGAACATTTTAGGCTGGATCAAAGTTCTGATAGTGATGACTCAGAGGAAGAAGGGAGAGTTCCTACAACAGCACCTCCGCTTGCTCCTTGACCTGATTGAATTTCCATAAAAAAATGGTCCAGCAATTTCATAGAATGGAAACTAACTATGATTAATGTTATGTTCAAATTGAGAATCCCCTTAATTAGAAAGATGATAGATATAGTGAAGACTTGGGTTGGGTTCAAGGGCAGTTTGATTCGATGAACATGAATGTTGCTATTTTTAGTTGTTAATTTTCAATGTTCAATCTACCACCTCCTCCAAATCAAGGCCCCTCTAATTACTAGATTTACTTGTTTGTGTTATTAATGATGAGTTTATGTGTTTGTTCTTGAGATGTATTTTTGTATTTTTAGTGATCTTGTGTACTAGTGATTTTATGTATATATTTGGGATTCTTTAACTTGTGATGATGTTAGATAAAGTAATATGTTCATATGATTTTCAATGATCTACGAAA
The DNA here is from genome assembly GCF_001605985.2 of Dendrobium catenatum. Taxonomy (NCBI): domain Eukaryota; kingdom Viridiplantae; phylum Streptophyta; class Magnoliopsida; order Asparagales; family Orchidaceae; genus Dendrobium; species Dendrobium catenatum. The sequence continues at coordinate 608 of NW_021441308.1, forward strand.
TGATGAAATGTTTTGATGAATTACATTGAAATTTAATTCTTGGAAACTTTTATGCTTTTAATAGAAAATCTTTTGTAGTTGATCATTGGAATGGATTCTCAATTACTTTCCTCTAAAAAATAATTTCCTAACAAAATTTAATCTTTTAAAAATTTAAATTAAATTTTGACTGGATGTAGACAAGGAGTTTAATTTTATGTTCTTATAGACAAACATATCTCAAGAGAAGTGCTATAAGGAGGATCTACATATGATATTTATTGATTTAG
>NW_021441309.1:0-299 GCF_001605985.2 Dendrobium catenatum
TAAAGAAGCCAACATACTATACTCCAATTGAATGTATCTGCCTCACTCTCCCTCCTCGGCCTTCGAATCGAGAAGTTGCCTGCTCGGTTGGCCTCGCCTCTTCGTAGAATTGACAAAGTGTCGAAAACGAATGAATGGGGAAGACGAAGAAGATGAGGGAGCGGGGATATATTGGGTTTCAATCAATCAGTAGCTCAATTGAGTGTATCTGCCTCACTCTTCCTCCTTTGCTTTCGATAGAGAAGACACAAGAGTTGGAATACTTTGATGCCTGGTTGCCTACGAAAATAAAGAAGACG
>NW_021441310.1:0-264 GCF_001605985.2 Dendrobium catenatum
GGCCAATAGGGTAGAAGTAGATGCTTAGCACTCTAAGTGCTAGGCCAATTTTGGGAATATAATGTGATGATTATATAAACTGCTATCTAACTCTATTTTGCAGTTTTGAGTCTTTTATATTTTCAAATGTATTGTAAAACCCAAAAACGTCGTTTTAGGCTTCGCACGCTTTTCAAAGCGCCGCGACGAGTTTTAAGTGAAAATTTCAATGTTGTCGGATTTTGACAGGATTAATTTTAGAAAATAGAGCGTAAAATTCTGATC
>NW_021441311.1:0-233 GCF_001605985.2 Dendrobium catenatum
TTATAATTAAAAAATTAACTTATAATTATCTCTAATTGATTATAATTAATTTTAAATCAATTATAATCAATCAAACAGGAAAACAGGGAATCCGAATAGGAATAATGCTTAGAGTAGTCGGGATACAAGATTAAAAAGGTTTTGAGTAAGATTTAGGGACTCATAGCTCTCACATTGAGTTAAATCCTCGATTCCCTCTTTTCGGCTGAAGCAGATTTATGGCGTTTAGCCGA
>NW_021441312.1:0-783 GCF_001605985.2 Dendrobium catenatum
ATGATCCACAGGTTGCCGGGTCCGATTCAGATGAGTCAGTAAGGGCTAGGGGTGAGGAGCATATTAAAGATTTGGAGAATCAGTTGACAACTATGATGTCACAAGTCAAAGAAATGCAAGAAAGATTTGATAAGTCAGAGCAGGATTCACTTAAGATTCAACAAACGGCTCGAGAGATTGTGGAAATGGTTAAAAAGACAGAGTCTAGTCCCAAGCCTCCCTTAGTCAACACCAGTGATTCCTCCTTTCCTATCAGAGGCATCTCTAGCAGCACCTACAGTTCCCCCTGTTCCTTCAACTCTGCGTCAAAAAGACATTAAGCAATTGATTGAGGACCAGGTAAGGGAGGCCTTAGCCTTTTCTCAAGGAACCACATCTATTCCAAAGGGTAGACCCTACCCCGAAGAATATGATTCAGTTCCTTACCCAAAAGGCTTTGTACCACCAACTTTTAAAATTTTTACTGGAATAGAAAACCCGAGACAGCATCTAGCCCATTTCAGAGCAAGTTGTTGCAATGCAGGAGGGTCAGATGCTCTACTATTTCACCAATTTGTAAGTAGTCTATCCGGCATTTCTTTTGAATGGTACGCTGATCTGCCCAATGGTTTAGTAAAAACCTTTAGGGATATAGAAAACTTTTTTCTTAAAAGATTTTTTGGAGCGCAACAACGAACTACTGTGGGCGATCTTGTTGTTGAGAAACAAAAGTCGGGAGAGTCTCTGGTTGAGTACATCTTGAGGTAGCAAAACCTCTCGATGAAGTGTGAACCCCAGTTGCAA
>NW_021441313.1:0-566 GCF_001605985.2 Dendrobium catenatum
ATGTCACATGTGTACATATAATACATCAGCCTGCTCACGTAAGCTACGCTTTGCTTTGGTGCTATGGGCAACTCTCGAGCGATCTAGGGTTTCTGTCGGTGGCCTCTTCTTGGGGACTTCTCCTATGTTTTATGGTGGATTTTTTTTCGATGGATCTATTTTTCCTTCCTCCTGTGTGCCCTTCTTTGCTGTTTTTATTTTCTTCATTGATTTTCTTTTTGTATTTCGATTGTTTGGGGGATGAAGACTCCGTCGTCATCTTCACCACCGTCTGCTGTGGTTCAAAATGGTAAGACTCGTTCATTTAAGGATATTCTTGGGGGATCATCCTCTGGTTCTCCTCAACTTAAATTTGTGCAAACTTCGTTTAAAGGTTGTCCTGATCTTATGTTCGATGACTCTGTTATTTCTATGCTTGCCGCTCCTTTTGCGCTTACGTTGGTTGGAAAATTTTTTCTTAGACGTCCTAACTTTGATATCATCCAAATTTTTTTTGTGAATTTGAAGCTTTCGGGCTCCTTCCACATTAGTCTGCTTGATCCGAGGCATGTGGCCATTCAGCTGAG
>NW_021441314.1:0-3659 GCF_001605985.2 Dendrobium catenatum
AATACGACACCAAATTCGACTCAATCCGAGCCCAAATAAGTCCAAATCAAGGACCCGAACTGCAGTTGGAAGGTTCAAACCACAATTTGGATTACTAAACAGTTTCCAAACATTACGTGCTTATAATCGAATTGAGCGGCTCAACGAGACAAATCCAACGAGCCCAAGATCGTTGAATTACGACATCACTAAGATCTTCAAATGTCTGACAAACAGTCCACAATAAAGGGATTCAATATCAGCCAACCATCCAACCACTCCCCATTTGCCCTTGATTTCTCACCTATTTACGGGTCAAACCACCACCTGATGCCCGAACTTCTGCCGGACAACCACCTGAGGCCCGGACTTCCACCGGGCCACCAGCTGAGGCCCGGACTTCTGCCGGACCACCACCTGAGGACCGAACTTCTGCTGGACCACCACCTAAGGCCTGGACTTCTGGCAAAGTACCGGACCACCACTTGAGGCTATGACTTCTGCCAAAGTACTGCCCTACAACTACGGTTTTTCGGACCCCTATCTCCTGCCGACTATGATTCTTCCGACCTCTGTCGCCTACTACGATATTTTCGACCTCCATCACTAGACAACGGTCCTCCTAACCCAGTCTCCTGCCAACTATAGTCTTTCTGACCTCTATCCCATCAACTATGGTCATGTCGACCAAACAAACATGTACATGTAACTCCCACCATATAATGTGTTCTATATGATGTACATTTGTGACATCAAGCCAATGTTTTCTCCTAAGTAAGGGTCTCATTTATAAATCGATTGCAAATACTAGTGGATTCATTCAAACTGGGCCAAGCCCCGTAGTTTTTCCCCCTTTTTAGGGGTTTCCACGTAAAAACTTTGATGTCTCTTATGAATGCTACACCCTCTCTCCTATCTGCTTATGTGCTAGATCTTCGTACAACGCTAAGGCATTAAACCATATATTACTCTACCGCCGCGAATACTCCAGGACGCAACAACTGTGATTATAATTAGCATTGAAATACTTATTCAAATAACACCTACAAAAGTTATTAATAAAATACTTAACGAAATAACACCTTAATTATAGTATTCATAATTATGATTTATTGGTGTTAATTAAAATTTGAATTAATAAGTAACTCATATTTAAAACACAAATGTCATATAAATTAACCAACTTAAATCCTAAATAGCATTGTCAAGTAGTTATATAGGATTTGTCAATATTTGATGTATTTCTTAACAATTATACTTATATTAAATCTTCTATGCATCCAAATAGGCCCAAAAGAAGCATGAAAATAGATGTTAAATATCCAAACAACACTAAAGCAAACTTGACTCTATCATTAGTCTTGTAAGACTAAGCTATTTGGCAACCTGATTTATGTAGAATTTGAGAGTCTCATAAATATCACAGTGAGATAAATCTGTCATTAGCTGATTTTTGGCCAAAATCCTAGATCTACTAAATACTAGAATTCAACGGATTTATGGGATTTGGCTGAAAAAGTGCATGAAATGGATAAAGACGAGTACCTTCATGCGAGCGAGCTTCCTTCATGGCTTCCAATCCGACGTCATCGACTTCAGTTACCGTTCATATGGCGAGGCGCAGCTTTCCTTTCATGGCTATCCAACCGACGCCATCAAACGGAGATCGAAGAGGCTTTAGCGACTCAATCAAAAAATATTTCACTTGAAAGCACGCAAGCCGAAAAAAACCCACGAATTTAAAATGGTGATGAGCGAAAAACGGCAGTAGCCAACAAAGAAAATGTAGCACAAAGCACAATAATGAGATTGAAAGAAAACTTAATATGTCTCCTAAATTAGAATTTAATATACGTTAGCGGTTTATTAATAATATTTAAAATAGCAAAGAATCTATTATATATTTAATAACTAGTAGTGATTAGTAGTGGATTAAGTAACTATTATATATAGCTAATTTAATATTAATCAGCTCATTGGTCATTAAAATTAAGTTAATTATATTACATATAAATCGATTACTTGATATATTTAATATTTGGTAATAATATTAACAATTATTCGTAGTTGATATTTAAGGTATAATACTTTATTTAGCGTGTTAATAATGCCTTAAATAATTATAAAAATCATTCGTATGAAATGATTTAATAATTTGTTATTTTCAAATTATATTTTATTTATGGTTTAGGATATAAATTAGATATAAATATGATTTAATTAGATTACTAATAAGTTATTTGATAATAAAGTACATTAATGAAGTAATTAAATTTATTCATAGATATAAGCTAGTTGCTAATTTTATTATTTATCTTATAATCTTATTAACAATAATTAAAATCAAATTAAACGTAAACCGTACAAAAAAACAACATAAATTCAAACACTTAATTGAATTTTCTTAAATAAAACACTGACCAGCTTAAATTCTGAATTATGATATCAAACAGTTTCACAACATTTAACAAAATTTAATAACTATCTTGCCAAACAGTTTTTAGGATTTAACATACCCAAAATTTACTAAATTTGGATCTATATGTTTTGCTAAATCTTACTTGTTGCAATAGGATTTATGATGGCTTTGAGTAGGATTTAGCGTAAATGTTGTCAAATAGGATTTTGACTTGACATAAACCTCATAATAAGACGAATCCAACAAGCCCTATATCACTTAATTTTAACATCATTAAGACACTTCAATGATAAGATAATATTTTATTATTTTAGGATATAATATGGATTATCCAACGAAGCATTTTATGGAGCATGCTAGTATGTTACTCCAAAATATATAAATAGCCCCCACTTTCTAGACAATGGGAGAGCTTGTACCTAGAATTTGGACATTAGCCTGAGATTCAAGAGAGTTTAGAGGCTCAAAGGATCTCGGAGCACCACTGTTGGGTCACAATCCAACCATTGCCATCACACCATGGCTTGATTTTCATTTTCACTCAACTGCATTCACTCGATCACCTTCGTCTAATTATAATTCTTCGACTACAATTGCTTGTCTGTAGTCTTTTGATTATCGGTGCCCTATTAAGATTCTTTCAACCACCATTGTTTGATTATAGTCCTCTGACATACACCCCTTAATTACAATCCACCCATTATTATCACCAGATCACAATACTTCAATCATTATTGCTTTATTACAATCCTTGAAAAACTATCACCTGATTACAGTCCTCCAATCGCTATTAATCCATAATGATCCTCCAACCTCCATCGCCCAACTATTATCCTTGTGACCACAATCGCCATATTATAGTTCTATAAATACCACCACATGACTAGTATCTTTTCACTAGCATCGTTCTACTATGGTCCTTTGATCTTCAACACCTTAGCACGATCCTCTAAACATCATAACCGATTATGATCATTTGATCTTTGTTGTCAATCTATGGTTTTCAGACTACCATAACTCAACTACAATCCTCCGATCTTCATTACCTAACAATAGTCTTCTAAACTTAATTGTCTCATTATGTTTAATTTTTTATTGCCAGACAATTGTGATGCCTCAGAATCTCAATTAAAATAAATCATCCTTTTTTTTTAAATTTACACAACCAAAGGTACCTAATAGCGGCATAGATAAAACTATTGATCAAAACATCAATATACATATGTATTCATTTCTAACACACACACACACACACAAATAT
>NW_021441315.1:0-276 GCF_001605985.2 Dendrobium catenatum
AAGATGAGTGATGTTGACCCTATCACCAACTTTAGGTATAATGGAAGTTCTTAACACATGTTGGATGATACGGGCATCACGCACTAAGGTTGAAACTTTGGAAAAATGATCTTTAATTCTCCTATCTCTAATCACACGATTAACTTCAGTCCAATCAAAACTTGAGGTGGTTAAAGTGTGTGCTCTTAAGCCTTCAGTCCTTAAGTTTAGAAAAATACAAAAGTCATTCTTGGTGATTTCAACTTTCTTTTTGAAAACAAAAGAACTAATGACAGA
>NW_021441316.1:0-222 GCF_001605985.2 Dendrobium catenatum
ATAAAAATCCTAAATATTTGAGAGCTTTCGCGAGTTTTTTTTTAAAAACTTCAAAAATGAGTGGGTTATCATGATTTTAAAATTTTGATCATTGGGCTGGGTCCGATCATCGGGTCATAAAAATTCATGTGTCTTAACTTAATTGAAGTTCGAATATAGAGCTATATCAGGAGTCCACACAAAATAATTTCTCTATTTTTTTGTGGCTGCTCTTGTAGCTTC
>NW_021441317.1:0-1019 GCF_001605985.2 Dendrobium catenatum
CTGCCGCCGAAAGGTCCCGGTGGAAGGGAAAGGAAATATGGAGACCAAAATCTCACAGAGAAGAAGAAAGAAGAAGAGAAATAAATCTTGGCGTGACATCTGGTATGGCTTCCCGGAGATCCGCCCCCACCTACAAACGACATCAAAAATGGGTCCAAAAGAAGACCCACAATGATGTCCCTCCTGACGATCGACACCTTGGAGAACCCTCCAGGGGATCCCGTCGCCCTCCATCTCCTCCGAAAGAAGATACTACGATCGTAGCCCGCTGATTGAAGAAATTTCCTTGCCTAATCAAGAACCGGAGATCCAGTGGCGTCGCCGTTCGGAGATCCGAGTATTGGAAGGAGAGAAAGAAGGAGAAGAAAATCTAGAAGAAAATCTCAAAGAAAATCTAGAAGAAAATCTCAAAGAAAATATAGAAGAGAATCTTGAAGAAAATATAGAAGAAAATTTTGATGAAAATATTGATGATTTTATGGAAGAAAACCTGGAGGAAGAAATGGATGACATCATGAACCTCGAAGTCATCTATATGGTAAGACATACACGTGCTATCGAGGATGTCTACCATGATGATGACGAGGATGATGGAGGTTGGCAGCCACAACCCAGGCAAGTACGCCAGCAAGAGACTGGTTTCGTTGTTGGCGGAGGTGATCGCTCCTCTAGAGAGCAAGAAATAGAAGATGTTGAGGAGAATCCCTTTGATAACCAAGGCACCACGCTCGCTGACATAAGAAGACAGATGAGGCGATAGATGAGAGCTAAGGATAGGGAGATCTCTCAATTAAATGAAAAGATGACTGAGATGATGGCCCAAATGGAAGCAATGATGCAGATGATGCAAAGAACTGCTGCCGGTGGCGCCATGCCTAATCCTCCAGTTGATCCTCCGAATCATCAAATCCCTCAAGTCTCGGGAGTACGAGGCACTCCTGAGCACGTTCACGAGGCTCAAAATATAACTCGCCAGCCTACACCTCAAAATATTGCCAGCACCTCTGAGCCTGTAACGG
>NW_021441318.1:0-203 GCF_001605985.2 Dendrobium catenatum
TACATGTGTATAATTTTGATGTCGCAATTTTATTAGTGTTCGGATATAGAGCTACATTCAGACTCTGTACAGAATAATTTTTAGGCTTCCTTTCAGACAACTTTTGTACTGTTTCATGAAATAACTATAATATAATTATTTTTAATGAAAAACTGTTTAGAAAACAGTAAGAAAATTATCGAAAAAGAAGCCTAAATGTTCAT
>NW_021441319.1:0-230 GCF_001605985.2 Dendrobium catenatum
AATTAAGTTAACCGTAAAGACGACTAGGGCTTTTTTTCAATTTTTTTTCGTCGTTGCTGTTTGGCTTCCTAGCTTCGCTGGTGTAATATTGCACGAGTGGCTTATTCGGCTCCTTCGTTGTGTTCGACTTTAGCTCCTTCGACGACGTTATAAGGACGGGAGCTCGCTCGCTCTAAGGGGCTGTTTGGCAACAAGTGGGATTTAATAAATCCTGTAAATTCGGATTTAGT
>NW_021441320.1:0-212 GCF_001605985.2 Dendrobium catenatum
CGCAAAAATAACTCCATCTCGCATCTTAATCCAAAGCGAGATAAATTTTAAGGTAATACACCTTTTTGCCTCAACCCAATTCCATTTCATACTTTCTCTCGTCCATTTCTACAACAAGCAAACATTTCTCTACTTTCTAGCCAACATGAGTTTTAACTCCGACCACTCTTCCATTAGTTCCTTTGTATTCAAGCAAAAAGTAGAAATCACCA
>NW_021441321.1:0-205 GCF_001605985.2 Dendrobium catenatum
AATTATCTTGATCATGCACGAATCTCAAAGCAAAAAGCTAGTTGGAAATTTCAAGGATTAAATTCAGGAGCATCTGCACTCCGATTTCAGCGAGCTTATAGTCAAACTGAGCGTCTCGGAGGCACGAACCCAATGACACCAAACTCAACCCAATCTGAGCCCAAATGAATCTGAATCAAAGACCCAAAGCACTGTTGGGAGATTC
>NW_021441322.1:0-203 GCF_001605985.2 Dendrobium catenatum
CAAAAAAAAAAGGTATACTTATATTTATAAGTATTTTAAAACTATTTTAAAACTACTTATATATAAATCCTAATTTTGGGAGACTCGCTACTTCATGAAATTTTAGACATGGATCTTATGTATGAAGAGCAATCATGGGGGAGTGGGTTAGTGAATGGTTGAGTCCCAATCATTCACTAATCCTTTCTTTAGATGTCTGTCCT
>NW_021441323.1:0-223 GCF_001605985.2 Dendrobium catenatum
GGGTTATCCTAAGCAATTTATAATAAAAATCATCCCATGCAGTTATATATTTGCATTTAAATTAAATTTATCAGCCACACTTGGCCACACTCTTTTATTTGGGGGCTAAGCAGCTGTAGTACCTGTAGCATTTATATAAATTTTTTTTTTGATTAATTAGCCCCCTTTTTTCTGCCCTGCATGAGCGTGGCCACCTGCAGAAAATTTTGTTAACAACCAGATC
>NW_021441324.1:0-299 GCF_001605985.2 Dendrobium catenatum
ACCAATAAATATATTTTAAATTACAATGCTCTCAAAATTTTTTTAAATAAATCTCGAATTTAAAAACTCTCATAATTTGAAATTATCGTATTTATATTTTTCTTTAAAACAATCAATTAATTACTTCGATTAATTAATAAATTTTTTTATTAATCAAATATTCAAATTTAATTGCTCCAAAATTGTTCCAAAAAGTTCGATAAATTTTTATTGAAATTTCGGCAGCCTCCCAGCGTCACCTCCCCACCGAGGGAGAAATCGGAACGGCACTGCCGTAATTTCTTCCTACTCGGACCTAA
>NW_021441325.1:0-281 GCF_001605985.2 Dendrobium catenatum
TATCAACTTTGAGATAGGCAAGAGTCTTTATGTTCATCACGTTGACCGATGCACCTAGATCAACAAAGACTCTTGATAACTTGAAGTTTCCCACATCTACGATAATTTAGAGGGGGCGATTGTGGTCGGCAGTCCCCAAGAGTAAATCTTCGTCTGAAAAGGTAACCTCGGGGATCGCTTTGAAGTAGAGAGCCTCACCTTTTGAAGTTGAAGCCAACTGTGTTAAGCAAATCTCGGGGTCGATAAGTGCTTTAATTAAAGACTCCCTTATTTCTTTAGAG
>NW_021441326.1:0-334 GCF_001605985.2 Dendrobium catenatum
TTAACAGGACACAATGGAGAAAAAGGATTCATGTAGCTGACCTCACGTGGTGGGACAAAGGCTTGATGTTGTTGTTGTTATTGTTGTTGTCATATTGCTTTAGGTGCACTAGTAAGTCATTATTCAAAGTCTTTGCTTTTTTGCTTGTGATTTTTTATTGTGCATTTGATGGGGCTTTCCATATTTCACAAACATTCTGAAAGTAATAACTACTACTTTTTGTTACATTCTCTTTAATGGAATATGGTTGTTGCGTCCAGGAGTATTTGCGGCGGTAGAGAAATATAAAGTTTATCATCTTAGCGTTGTACTAAAATCCGGCACGCAATCAGAT
>NW_021441327.1:0-1691 GCF_001605985.2 Dendrobium catenatum
TATATTAATAAAATTTCATGAATTATTTCAAAAGAAACCTAATAAAATCATTTGAATAGGGGTGTCAATATTTGACCCAACCTGAAAATTTCGGGTTAGGGTCAACTAGTTTGAGAAACGGGTCGAGTTTGTGTTTGAGTTTTTGACCCGTTTATAAAATTCGGTTGGGTTCGGGTTGACCCAGAAATCTGAAATCAACCTGATTTGACCCGGATCGACCGTTTCCCGCCCTCTATCCGTCCCAACATGTCTAAAGAGATGTTGCGTCAGCCGTCACTCGGGTCCGCCAACCATCCGCATTCGCCATATGCGTCAAGCCGATAGAGTCGCATCCGCAATCCGCGTCAGTCTAGTTCGCCATTGTCGTTGTTGCACGCACTACGACACTAGTCCGTCGTCGTTGCCTCGTTGTCCCGCTGGCCAATCGTAGTCCGGTCCGTTAGATTGATTGGAAGTAGTGACAGGAGCTCGGGAGCTCGACAGTTCACTATCTTCGCACGCTTCTTCCTCCCTTTCGCAAGCTTCTTCAGCAAAATCTCATAAATCTGTGTTGGGTCGGGTCAACCCAAAACCCGACGGATCGGAACCGGGTAGAACAAATCATCCCGTTTGCAAAAACTGGTAGGATTTAGGTCAACCCAAATAGGGCCGGGCCCCGAACACAACCCGCAACCCAAAATAGACACCCCTACATTTGAACATGCAATTTAAAGTAGCAATGATCGCCCATCTTCATCATTTTGGAAACAATATTATGCGAGAGAGAGATAGAACTGAGAAACCATCAGCAAATGTCAAGCATCAACTACTAACAATAAGCTTCAACACAGTTTAGGATATCGAGCAGATCAACGAAGACAAAAAAACAAGAAAGAAATCAACATTCAGAGGTATATGAGAACAAACCGATAGCAATTAAGTTCAGCTCACAACAGAAGAATCCCTTCCGGCTCTTCTCCGATTCTCGTCCACGATCGGAACCACCTGCTCGTTGATGAAGTCTCCGCCTCTGAACCCGCTCATCATGAACGACTCAATCACATCTGCAGGCTTGCTCGCGCGCCTCATATGGTGATCATATCGCAAAGCAGCAGACCCCACAAAGCCCTCCGCCGCTGCCCCCTCTGCGCCTCTCGCCGCCTCTAACTCTTCCAGCTTCTTCAGTCGCCTCCTCAGATCATTCAACTCCTTCCCCGCCGCAGTCGGGTGGTCGCTATAGAACAACCCCTCTTTCAAGATTCTGTACGCGGGGATCCCGCCTGCAAAGTGGACAATCGAGATCAATCATCATCGGTATGGAAAGAGGCCGTGATTCACACCTCACTGCACATGAATTCACACATCACGATGCTAAAATCACGTTTAATCACAGCCGCGGATTAATATCAAAAAGCTTTCGCCTAAAACTAACCTGGGCAAAGCTCTCTTTCTACTCATACGGAAAAAATCCTGTACTAGTGAATATGCTCTTTAGGTTTTACAATCAATCTTCCTCTCTGTTTATTTTTCCACTGCAAGGCCCAAAGCTATGGTTTAGTTCTCATGGATCGGAGAAGCCTACCTGTGTATGGCCGGGTGCCGTACTCTAGGGCATGATCAAGAAGATTCCAGGTGGTGCGGGCGATCCGATTCGGGCCATCCGGGTCCGATAAGGCGGTGGAGATCTGACGCGGGGCATCGACGCGTACGGT
>NW_021441328.1:0-653 GCF_001605985.2 Dendrobium catenatum
ATATATCTTTTGTGGTTTTAGACCTTTTGCTTGTTGGTTCTCCAAAAAACTCCATCTTGATGTCTCCTTTAGATTTCATAGACACTATCCAATTGGAAAGCGCCCAATATTTTCTTCTTTCATGGTTCTTGAATAGTATTAACCTTTCCCTTTCCCTTAATCCATTTCTGCGGCAACTATCTCTTGTTGTTCGTCATAAATTGTAGATTTAGGTTCCTCTTCTCATGAGATAGTTAACTGCTAATTTTTTTCATCTCTTCGTATGACCTTTCTACCAATTTTTGTGGTCCCCTTCTCCCATGCCTAGAAAGGTCATTATACAGACTCTCTCTCTGATATTTTCTAAGCCCCATAATTTTTTGGTAATCTTTTATCTATTCATTATCTTATAAGGACTCATAATTGTTTTGTAATGTTTTATCACTTTTATTGTCTTTTAGGATCTTAGCTTGCGGAAGCTGATTGCTGGAGTTGTTGAAGTTAGTAATGTCTATTACTCGATGATCAATATTTCTTCTACTCTTTCTTCTACTATTACTCTATTGTCTGTTGAGACATCCTCCTTCTAGCCAACTTAGAATTTTATTTTTGTTTCTTGGTCTCTGTTCATGTTTGCCTGTCTTGCTTTCAAGCTAGTTACCATGTCCTTTGCT
>NW_021441329.1:0-246 GCF_001605985.2 Dendrobium catenatum
ATCACCCGCTTTAAAGTATACGGTGATAAATTCTAAAAATTCTAAAATTCAAAATCCAAATTTGAAGTTGTTGCTATTATACACCGGATACTTAGTGCCTGTATAATGACTAACCCTAATCGAAAGTGTTATCTCATTAACGGGAGCGATAATTAACCATATGGGCTTACACCTATCTGAAACTATACCTCTGATTATAAAGTCATTGTAAAATTAGGGTAAAATCTCATTGGTAGTGTCTTATCT
>NW_021441330.1:0-397 GCF_001605985.2 Dendrobium catenatum
AAGAAGTTTTTAATCATCGAATTCACCCCCCTCTTGGTGCATCTAGTAATTTCAATTGGTATCAGAGCAATTTCAATTGGTATCTAGAAATTTCAATTGATATCAGAGTGGGTTTCAAAAATAGTGTTTTAGAAAACCTTGAAAAAATTGATCATGGCATATTTTGGAAATCATAACATTGCGGAAGGCTATTGTATCACACGACCACCTTTATTTGAAAATATTTCTTTTAATTTTTGGAAAATTCCCATGTCAACATTTTTGCAATCAATTGATTATCGAATGTAGAATATGATTCAAAATGGCTATTCTGTACCTTCACGTATGATAGATGGAGTCAAAATTAATATTCCTTTTACAGAATGGAGTAGAATAGAACTAGTCAATGCACAACTAA
>NW_021441331.1:0-216 GCF_001605985.2 Dendrobium catenatum
AAAAAAAAAAAAAAAAAAACTACCAATAAAATGTTATTTAATGATAACATTCTCCAATGAGCATTGCAAATATGATACAATTTTTATAATGTTTGTTAGAAAGATTTATAGGCATGTACGAATAGGGCTGCAAACGAACCAAGTCGAGCCGGGTATGTGAGTATTCATGTTTGAGTTCATTTATCATTAGCTTGTTCAAGTTCAGTTCATGTTTGA
>NW_021441332.1:0-308 GCF_001605985.2 Dendrobium catenatum
TTCTTTCATCTGATTTTGGATCAAATTTTCCTAAGGCATATTTTCAATTATTATGAATAAACACCTTGCAACCAAAAACATGCAAATGTGACAAATTAGGTGTTCTCCATTTTAGCAAATCATAGGGTGTTTTATTTAAATTGAATCTCACATTCACCCTATTCAGAACATAACATGCAGTGCTAACTGCCTCAGCCCAAAAATATCTAGGAAGTGAGTATTCTTCCAACATTGCTCGGGCAGCTTCTATTAATGTTTTGTTTTTCCTTTTGACTACCCCATTTTGCTGAAGGGTTCTAGGTGCAGAA
>NW_021441333.1:0-240 GCF_001605985.2 Dendrobium catenatum
TTTATTAACTCTAGCCCTTTAATTAAGAATGATTGAACATGAAATTTTAAAATCACTTTTCATTTTATCCCGCATGAGCAATGTTCTCATACGCTAAAATCAAGTATTTAGCATAATCGTCAAAGTTAATGCAGAGGATATAAAGTCTTCCTAAAATGATGTGCGTGTCTTCCAACACGTTTGCACATTCTTCAGTGCATTCGCATACTTTGAGTGTATTGACATGCTTTTCAATGCATT
>NW_021441334.1:0-303 GCF_001605985.2 Dendrobium catenatum
TCTATTGTTACCTTGACTCAGTTATCTCATAGACCTTCAATCGTATATTCTGTTTCCTAGTTGCTTGTTGTGGATGTTAATGAGCCATTTGTGTGATGAGTTGCTTTTAGTACTCATTGTCTTATAATTAATTCACTTAGCAAAATGTTCAGAGTTTTCTTACATTTGAGTTTTGTTTTATTGGATATGTGTACATTGAAAGGTTGTGCAAAGCAATAACTTACAAAGTTATATGAGAAAGATATGTTTTAGAAGATGGTTTTTCTTACTGTTAAAGCTGGTGGTTATTTCTCTTGAAACAAA
>NW_021441335.1:0-266 GCF_001605985.2 Dendrobium catenatum
GCATATTTGCTCAATCTGTCAACCACTACAAATATGATCGTGTACCCATCTGATTTTGGAAGCCCATCAATAAAATCCATAGTAATCTCCTCCCAAATCTTCTCTGGTAGGGCCAGAGGTTGTAGTAATCCCCCTGGTGCCATCGTATGTACTTGCTCCGTTGGCAGGTGTCACACTTAGCCACCATCTCCTCTATGTCTTTCCTCATCCCTTTCCAGTACAATTCAGTAGCAATTCGGCTATAAGTTTTCTGCACTCCTGAATGC
>NW_021441336.1:0-362 GCF_001605985.2 Dendrobium catenatum
TGCGTCTCTAAGATAAAATCTATTTTTAAGCCTTTTTTAAAATTGCTTCATATTTGATTTAAGCATCTAATTGAGTTGATTTGCATTCATTGCATTAGATATCAACTTAAAAATCTATAAAACTTTAATTGTATTTTTAGCTTAAGTTTCAAACACCCAACATAAGTTAAATGGCTAATTAGGATCCGCTTTTCTTAAACAACATCCCAACCACTCAACATTAAAAGACTAGACTCATGTTTTTAAATCGTTTAGGTGGTTTAGCTGGCTCCCCAATCCAGGCCGGGATAAGACCAGGTTTGCACTGCATTAGCTAGGTTCGGGTTACTTTTTAGTACCCAATTTAGACTTAGGTTCTGAGG
>NW_021441337.1:0-2665 GCF_001605985.2 Dendrobium catenatum
AGAAATTTGTCATATGAATACTTTGCTAAAACAAAAACAAAAAATTTAAAACAAAAAACAAGAAAATTTTTCCTTTCCTTCGTTTTTCTTTTTCTTTTTAGTTTTTAGTCTTTTTATTGTTGCTTCTAGCATTGTATTGTGAGTCATTTTTAAGGGCTTTGATCATCAACATCTTTTCCTTTGATTCAAATTTCTTGTCACATCGTCATGGCCGATTATTATATCGTCCTGGACGATAGGACAAGATCTCTTCAAAATTTTCATATGTTGAATTTTTCTGTGCTTGCTGTAACTCTTCGTCCTAGACGATAATTTATCGTCATGGACGATCTGATCGAACTCTGTTGCAATCATGTTGATAGTCTTGGCCGATAACATATTTTGTCCTGGCCGATGCATTTTATGGTCATCATCCTGGCCGATACACTAGATCGTCCTGGACGATCCATGTGTCAACACATTTAAATCTTTAAAATTGGTCCCGGACGATCCATTATTGGACAATCGTCCTAGCCGATCCACTGTTCGTCCTGAACGATACACGTGGCACAGATTTAAAACATTTTAACTTTGGCCGGTACGATCAATTATTATGCATCGTCCTAGACGATACACCTAATTGGCCCGGACGATCTACTTTTTCAACGGTCGTCTGGCATGACTCTTCGGGACGATCGCCTGTGTCTAATCGTCCTGGCCGATATTTGATCGGCCCGGCCGATCGAACCGCCTTTTTGATTAATCGACGTGTACACAATAATTGAACCAAATCGTCCTGGACGATATGACCGTTTCTTTAAATTCAAGCCATTCCAGCCATTGTTTTCACCTCAACCTTCTTCTTCTCTTGTGTTTTCTTACTAGTCTCTTGCTATGGTTGGTGGGAAACGAGTCCTACAAGCTTCTAGAAGTTTCTCGAAGGCCACTCTGGACCCTCAATTCAGGGAAGTGGAGGATCAAGCAGCTTACCGTTGCTACAAAGAATATGGCATCACCCTTTCCAGAACAATTAATCATGCCCACCTTTCATATCCGGTAATGGATCTCTTTGCTCACACTTCTCTCTGCTTCATTCTTACCCTCGCTATCCCTTTTTCTTCAGAACTTCTTTTAGAATTTTATGCAAATCTTCGCATAAATTCTACTTTCACAGCCCTGACCTCCTATGTGAATTGACGCCCGGTCGAGATCACATATCAGGACTGTGCTAAACTCTTACAGCTATCCACCACCGGGGATAAGCTGCACATAATCGTTTCAGATCCTGATTTTGACTGGCCCACGGCAAACCATTTTCTTCGCCAAACCAACACACCCTTTCATGTTTGAGAGACTAGCTCTTTAGTCAAAGATGCTAGGACAATTCAGCATGTCCTTTGCACCTCCATTATTCCAAAAGCCGGTGACCGCATCCACATCACTCCTCTGCTTTCTCTGACTACCTTTTTCATCATGGCCCGGAGAGAATTTAATGCCATTGATCTAATCTTTCGATACATTGATCATTTAATAACTATTCGTGATCCAGGCCATAAGAGGAAACCCAACCTTGATTTAGGACATCTCATAGCATACATTCTTGAAACCAAATATAATCTTCAATATCATGCTCGTTACGACCTTCAGCCTCCTTGCTACTCAAACAGCTCTTTCAATATCCTTCACAGTACTCATCTCCACCCAGGGGATGGGGAACCTCAAGGGGCTGAGGAGGAGGAGGCTCCCACTCCCGGTCATGTTTCTGATCCTACTCCTCTTCGACAGCACTCACAGCTTGACTAGTTAGTAGAGAGGTTTGATCGATGGGAGACCCGCTTCGACGCTTACGTTGCTACACAGGAGCAGCAACATTCTGAGGACATGACCCACTACGAGCAACACCGCACAGAGGACTTAGCCCATTTTGATAGCTACATTACTCACCAGCAGCAGCAGCGTGACCAGGACATCGCCTGGTTCAGTGCTCAGTTTACTATGCTAGCTGGCTCCTTTCAGCAGCCACCTCCACCACCTCCATCTGATGATCATGATCCCTCATTTTTCTAGTTTTTTTTTGTTTTCTCTAGTTTGTTTTAGTTTCTGTTGTATTTTTTCCTTTTTCTTTATATGTGTCTAGGACCCTCTTTTTGTGATGACAAAAGGGGGAGTAGTATGTGGTAGGAAAAATTGATGCTTGTAACTTTAAAATTTTAATGAACTGCTATTTTTACTGAGTTTTTCCTACTTGTGTTTGTCATCATCAAAAAGGGGAGATTGTTACAAATCTATTTTTGGATTATGATTTTGACGATAGCAAACAAATCTTGACTTTTCTCTATTGACTTTTCAGGACCCAGAGATCAGACGAAAATCAGAATCAGCTCAAGATGGGGTAGATTATGGTTGAGTCAGTCTGTAATTTTATTTTTTCCCTTTGAGTCAATTGTAATATTTGGTGTGACTAATGCAAAGTAACCCTACACACACATACTTGAGAGACTTAAAATTTTTATTTTTACTCAAATCGGCCAAGACGATATTTACATCATCGTGGTCGATCTGGCTTAAAACAGAAAATCTAATCATGGATTCTTAATTAAGGTAGCCGTCATTAGCAAATCGGCCTGGACGATACATGTATCGGCTAGGACGATAGGATCAAAATAGAAAAAAAATTACCGCCATA
>NW_021441338.1:0-293 GCF_001605985.2 Dendrobium catenatum
CATCAGAGGGTTTCAAGAAGCGTGGGTGTGGAACAATGTGACTATGTGAGCTTGCTATATTATAATAATGTGGACTACTAAGAGACTGATAGCTACATAGTTAATTAGTTAATCGATCAATGTCAGGTTGAGCATAAAATATTACTCTTTCATTAGTCTATAAGACCTATCAAATCATGTCAATTTAACTACTAATTGTCACTTTGGCGGATCCCAATGGTAGTGAGGGGGGGCAAATGCCCACCCTCAAATTTTTTTTTTATAATTTTAGAGGATATTTTTTGGAATATTTT
>NW_021441339.1:0-489 GCF_001605985.2 Dendrobium catenatum
AAGAATGCTTAAGCCACACCATCATAGAAAAGATTTTCTTTTATAGTGAAATGTGAATATCAGGAAGCTCTAGCCATTTAAACTTTGGCAATGACTACTTTTGTGCGCCTATGCTAGGCAAGACCATAATCATCTATCTTTCATCCAATAGATCCTCAAATCAAGACAAAGGAAATCAAATTATTCTCTGAAGGAATTCTAAACTAATATTTGAAGTTTGACATTATGTTTTCTGCTAGATTAGATTTAACAATGTTTTAGAATTTTAATGACTTGTGACCTAAAAATAAGGGAATACACATAGATTTCAATGGCGCAAAATAGCGCGCACCATGGCGCATGGCGCGGTGCACCTACGGCGCCATGTGTGGCGCGGCGCAACGTTCAAAATGGCGCGCGCTATTTGCGCCACAGCGCGCCATGGCGCATGGCGCACGATGCAAAATAGCTCACGCCATTTGTTTTAAAATTTTTTTAATGTAATTATAA
>NW_021441340.1:0-223 GCF_001605985.2 Dendrobium catenatum
GCTGAAATCGGAGTTCATATGCTCCTAAAATTAATTTTGAAGTTTCCAACTAGCTTTTGCTTCGAGATTCGTGTCCGATCAAGATGATTTTGTGATGCCGTATCAAAAATAATCTTGAATATTTTAAATACATTTTATTTAATATACATAATATTTAAAATAATTGCAATCAAACAGATCCTTCGATGCCCTTATGCGAGTTCTTTAATTCTTAAGATCTTTT
>NW_021441341.1:0-383 GCF_001605985.2 Dendrobium catenatum
GATTAACATGAAAATTTAAACACTTGAATTTAGTGATATCTTAAACCTCCCAAAATTTTATAAGAATTTTTAAAAACCTTTAAATTACTTAATTAATAAGACCTAATTTAGCTTTTAATTAAGCTCTGATAATTTTAAAAAAATTTAATAAATCTAAATTAAATTAAAAAATTACCCATAATATATCAAACTCCTTAGAATCTAATGGTTAATCTCTAAAAATTAAAAACCAATTAATTGGACTTCAATCTAAACCTTAGTTTAATTTTAACTAAAAATCACCTTTTTAATTAAATTAAATAATAAAAAAAATATTAAAAATTTCAAATTTTTTCCAAACACTTGGAAACATCTCTTTAGATAATTTTTAACCTTTGGGGGGA
>NW_021441342.1:0-220 GCF_001605985.2 Dendrobium catenatum
CGGGCGCAAGCCCCCGTAGTTAATTACATCTTAGACCATGATCTAAGAAAACTCTCGATTAGGGATGTTAGATTATCTTCTCGAATGGGTTTAGTGTAAGGGTAAATTCTAGGCTTTCCTAATCAAAGAAGAAGAATGTCCCAATTTTGGCTCGATCAGTCATGCAAGGTTCAGTCAACATCTGGTCGGTCTGAAGAAGAGAAAACTGGAGAAAAAGAAA
>NW_021441343.1:0-232 GCF_001605985.2 Dendrobium catenatum
CTTTCAGACCCGGAAGATTCAGAATTTGATTTGTGCACCTTCAGTGCAACTGTTTTCTCCTTCGTCTTCTCATCTGCATCAAGATTTCTTTGATTCACCCCTTTCTCGTAAGCAATGAGCGAGCCAAGTAAGTTATCAATAGAATAAGTGTTTAAGTCCTTAGATTCAGTGATTGCAGTTATTTTAGCATCATACGACGAAGGCAAGCTTCTCAAAATCTTGTTTACTTTTT
>NW_021441344.1:0-305 GCF_001605985.2 Dendrobium catenatum
AATTTTATTATAAATCATTGCTAATTCATATTATAGGATTAAATATAACTTTAAGCTTATAGATCATACAATAAAATTCACATTATAAATTTGCACCTATAGATTATTCACGTTACATCATTTATAGTTAAATAAATAGCTATCAATATAAAATTTTACATTTCATTAATTTAACAAATCCAAATATAATAAAAGAAGGAATTTCAAATTCTAACCCACTGCTAAAATTAAGGAGAATAAAACTTTTAGAATTCAATATAAATAACCTTTTTTCTAGATTCAAGATAACTAATTTATAATTGCAA
>NW_021441345.1:0-298 GCF_001605985.2 Dendrobium catenatum
CTTGACACAGGCAATTAGTACCTCAACAGAGCAATTGAAATAAAAATTTCCATCCCATATTACAGCCAAATTAACGGATTTTATTTCTCTATTCACTCAATATGTGCAAATGTATGTAATTTGGAATTCTCCGATGATCACATGAGAGAGCCCATTTTATTCCGTCAGGTTAACTGATGTAGCTCTACGTCAGGTAGTCAATAATATGTCGCAATGTGCTCTTACTCTTTATCGCGTGGCCCAACGATCCAACTCGGACCGAATCCGGGATTACTATGTTCGCGTATTGCTCGGTATT
>NW_021441346.1:0-499 GCF_001605985.2 Dendrobium catenatum
GTGCCTGGGAGGTGCATGAGCTTGATAATTCTCATCATGATATTATAATCTCTTCGGCATTAGTGATTGGGAATCAGGTTATTTGCATTGACAGTAAAGGTGCAAGAATTATCATGCTTGACTTGTCTAATTACAGTTGGAATTTTCTATCTGAACGGAAGAAGTTTCCAAAACATTCAGAATGTTACTTCTTTGAGCAGGATAATGAAGTTATGTGCGTCAGTTGCCCTGGTATGAGCTGTGACTTTTTTAAATTTTATAAGCTTGATTGGCAGATGATGGATTGGATTGAGATTAATAATGTTGAGTTGATGAATACTAGTTGGTTTTTGAGTCATCCATGTTCATTCTACATGAAGGGAGGTAAAGGAAAGTATGTGTACTCTTTGGAAAGCATTCAGAGGTGGGGAGGGCAACCGGGAGAGTGTGAACATCCTAATTATCAAACAATTCTTTTTCTATGAACGGTTGGTGAGGATGATCTTCCGGTGAATGTGTT
>NW_021441347.1:0-242 GCF_001605985.2 Dendrobium catenatum
GCTACAGCAAAGGAACGAGGTCTCACACCTGAAACCCAACACGGGCGTGAACTTGATAACTGCTAAGGACCTAGATGTGGAACTGGAGTCGGGAGCCCCTCTTTACGCGCTAGTAGGCCGAGAAATAAGTGTAGACCAAGAAGAACCGATTCCCGAAGAGGTTAAACCCCTGTTGGAGACTTTTTCTGATGTCTTTCCCGACGATTTACCCAACCAACTGCCACCTCTAAGGGACATTCAAC
>NW_021441348.1:0-300 GCF_001605985.2 Dendrobium catenatum
GAGAAAGAGAGAGAGAGAGCAAGAGAAGGAGCAAGGGATGGAGCAAGAGAGTGCAAGGAGCTAGGGAGAGAGCAAGAGAGAGAGAGATATAGAAGGGGAGAGAGAGAGAGAGAGAGAGAGAGAGAGAGAGAGAGAGAGAGAGAGAGAGAGAGAGAGAGAGAGAGAGAGAGAGAGAGCAAGAGTGAGCATGAGAAAGTAAAAGTGAGCAAGAGAGGGCAAGGGAGAGAAAGAGCAAGAGGAGAAGAGAGCAAGAGAGAGCAAGGAAGAAAGAAAGAGAGAGGGGGGAGAGAGAGAGAGAGA
>NW_021441349.1:0-258 GCF_001605985.2 Dendrobium catenatum
ATCAATTCGTACTGGACGATCAGACAGTTATCTCCTTCTGAGCACATGAAACGAATAGGAACTTGCTTCAAAATTTTTCTAAGTCCTATTCGTCCAGGACGAATTTACAATCGTCCAGGACGATTGGTTCTCTGTAAAATTTTCCTCCATACGAAATTAAATTATCGTCAATGGCGATTGGTCATTTAGAAAATTTTCGTGCAGACGAAATTAATAATCATCCAGGACGATCGGGTCTCTGAAAAATTTTTGTTCATA
>NW_021441350.1:0-221 GCF_001605985.2 Dendrobium catenatum
TGTGGGTAGGTAGGCCAGGCAGCGCGAGAACCAGTGGGGTAGTTGGACAGTGATGGGCGGGCAGCAGGGCAGGTAGCCGGGCAACGCGGGAGGGCAGGGCAGGCATCACAGGAGTGAGCTGGGCAAGTGGGCAGCAGCTGCTAATGGTTCTTTTTTATTTTATTTTTTTTCAAATTATTCTAGAGAACAAATTCCGCAGGAAATTTTTTCAGGCGCTTTTT
>NW_021441351.1:0-211 GCF_001605985.2 Dendrobium catenatum
AAGATAAAATGATGAAGAAAAATGATACATCATATGTTTTTTTTTTTAAATAATTTTAAATTCATTTTTAATTTTTTTTAAATGGAAAAAAGATTCGTTCTCTTGATCGAGACGTCCAAATTTAATGAAATTTTAAACTTAGATTAACATCATGAATAAAAAGCATGGGGTGGAGTTTGGAAGCTCTAAAAAGCACTTATTATAAAGCTAT
>NW_021441352.1:0-245 GCF_001605985.2 Dendrobium catenatum
AAAGAAAAAAACCACAATTATTGTCATTTTGTCGTGAGATGTGCCTTAGAATTAGATAAATAATTGTCCCTCATTTTTTTTATTTCGGAAGTCAGAAACAGAG
The DNA here is from genome assembly GCF_001605985.2 of Dendrobium catenatum. NCBI lineage: Eukaryota > Viridiplantae > Streptophyta > Magnoliopsida > Asparagales > Orchidaceae > Dendrobium > Dendrobium catenatum. The sequence continues at coordinate 104 of NW_021441352.1, forward strand.
GAGATCGTGCGTGCAGCTTAAATTAAATAGTAAATGCATATAAATTTTTTTAAAATAAAATTTTAAGTTTTGTTATGTTATATTAACAATATTAAATACTAAATGAATATAACATGTAATATTAATATGCTCATAAATTATT
>NW_021441353.1:0-521 GCF_001605985.2 Dendrobium catenatum
CTCTTTGGAGCATCAGTGAGTTGAAGGTACCCTATAAGGACCTTGTAATTCTTTTTTGTTATTAATGCGTAGGCCCCTCCATGAATTTTTAATATATATAGTGTTACATGCCTTAAATCAAGCAGTAAAAACCCCATCTTAGGTCTCGTACCTTGGCTTATCAACATCCACTCAAACTTGCCCAATCATATATCCAAATCCTTATGATCAATATAGATCAACCAAAGATTATACTTAAGCTATTCTGGGTATCCTAAGAATTTACATCCAATCCTAGTTGACCCATTTTGACCATAAGATGATGTCATATACTATTTCATTCCTGAGACACCTTTCCATGAGTTAATGACTACTCCAAGTGACCTAGACCTATCCATTGAACAACAAGCTCTTTAAAATATATTTGAACTTCCCTAAAGCATTTTGAACCATAAAGTATGTGTTTATTGACCCAAGAATCAAACTAAAACCTTGATCCACATCCTGCCTGTAATATCAGTTTTTGCTCCAGGTTCGTCCGG
>NW_021441354.1:0-634 GCF_001605985.2 Dendrobium catenatum
GGCGGCGAAACTGCCGGTTAGAAGACACGCACCACGTTCTTACTGGCAAGAGATTGTTTGAGAATGAATCATAGTGATATTTTCGACTAGGCATTTGGCTCTTTGTGAGTTGAAGTTATTTTTAATTTGTCCATCATGACAAACTATTGTGGAGAGTGGATGGATTTTGCTTTTAGTAGTTTTATGGATTTATTTCAATTTTAAATATTTTTTAGATTTCTTGAATTTTCTGGGATTTTTGGATTTTTGTGGATTTTATGAGATTTTGTGTGTAGCTTTGGAATATTTGAAATGAACTTTAGATATTTGGAAGACATTTGAAAATATCCAGGAACCCCTCCGATTGAGATTTGCATTCAACACGGCCATCATCGGGGTGTTTCGGGTCATTTCTATTTTTGGATTGAACCTTGTCGACTCGGCTGAGCTGTTGACCGAGGATCGGGTTTCGTAAGCTTTGAGCCTTTATTAGTGAATTCTTTTTACTGTAGGCATTGAAGGCCTAATATGAATGCATTGAAACAAATACACCGGTCTCCACAACCATGTATTTGTTTGAAGGGTTTGAACCCTGTCGACTCCTATTGATCCGTATAGAAGGATCGAGTTCGAACAAGAATTCACTTATTGACCC
>NW_021441355.1:0-291 GCF_001605985.2 Dendrobium catenatum
TTCGCTTCCTACACTTGGAGAGTGTGAATAGCCGAAGTTTTCGCTGCCTACACTAGGAGAGTGTGAATAGCCGAAAGGTTCTCTGCCTACACTTGGAGAGTGTGAATAGCCGAAGGGTTTTCTGCCTACACTAGGAGAGTGTGAAAGGACGACGGTTCTCTTCCAACACTGTGGATTGTGTGAAAGGACGGACGATTCTCTGCCAACACTGGGGATTGTGTAAAATGACAACGGTTCTCTGCCGAACCGGGGATTGGTGAAAAGAGTGTGTTGTAAAGGATTCTCCGCCTT
>NW_021441356.1:0-296 GCF_001605985.2 Dendrobium catenatum
TCAAAGTAAAATTAAAAAGGTAATTATTCATATATTAATAATCATTCCACATTATCTATGTTGAAAATTTTAGAGGCTAAATAAATATCTTAAAAGGATTTAGAAAATATATAATTTAAAATTAATTTTCTCAAAAATATATATTAAAACATTGACTTTGAATTTCTTGAATTTAAAATAATATAAGAATAGAGTTCAAATAATTATGGAAAAAAATACAAAAGATAAAAAATGATTCAAATTAATTTTACTTGAAATTTGAAAATATTTGGAATTATATTTAATTAAATAGTAAT
>NW_021441357.1:0-240 GCF_001605985.2 Dendrobium catenatum
CAATGTCTGAAACTGTCTACAAAATACATACATCTGAGAATCACAAATTTGAGAGATTATTTTTCTCATTTAGCCCTTCGATAAATGGTTGGACCTATTGTCGCCCTGTTCTTTTCCTTGACTGTATATTCTAGTTAGGTAAATATCGAGGCACTTTACTTACCACTGTGGGAATTGATGCTAACAATGGATTATACCCCCTCGCCTTCTCAATCGTGGAATCCGAATGTGTTGATTCAT
>NW_021441358.1:0-237 GCF_001605985.2 Dendrobium catenatum
AAAGGCATATGATATGATGGGCCATGTGCCATGTCATAAAATATTTTTTTATTCATGTTTAATTAAAATATATATTTAATTTTAAATGCATTAAATATTTTATTTAAAAAAAGATTAGTCAAACCGGTTTTTGAAAATTGGCACCGGTTCGCTGGTTAACCGGTTGAACCGTCGGTTCAAGCCGGTTCAATCCGGTTTGTGGCTGAAGCGGTTTTTACAAAATTCCGGACCGGCTGG
>NW_021441359.1:0-215 GCF_001605985.2 Dendrobium catenatum
CCAACTTAGACTCTCAATTTCAGCACCATAATTTATGATATACTTTTTGATTTATGTTATCCCCTATTCATAGGAGTAATATCAAATAAATGTATAAACGATCACTTAAAGATAGCTCCTATGCTCTAAACCCTAAACTTTCACCATTTAATATATTCTATATATTATATGTTTATGACATTGTACTAACACTTTCTCCCGAAGAAACGTGTCAT
>NW_021441360.1:0-253 GCF_001605985.2 Dendrobium catenatum
GACCACACCCTTTATGATACCATCCTAATGTAATCAAATTTTTTTTTTCTTTTAGGTTAGTATTTTTCCTTTCCTTAGGATTTGACATAATAGTGATGTACCACATCCTTCATGATATCATCGTAGTTTAATTCTGTTCTATTTTCCTTTAGGTTAACATTCTTTCTTTCCTTAGAATTAGACGTGCTAGGGGTGAATAAAACCCTTCGTTGCGCCATCTTAGTTTAATCAAGTTTTCTTTTCAATTAGGGTA
>NW_021441361.1:0-289 GCF_001605985.2 Dendrobium catenatum
CTATTGGCTTTTCTTTTAGATTAAAATGTGTTTCATACTTATTAGAATTACTTTGATTAATAACCCTTGTATTACACTCATTTGAACTATTGGCTTTTTTTCATTATTGATCACATATTTAGGCTTCGTTTGAGACGTCTTTCTTACTGTTTTTTAAATCAGTCTTTTAGTAAAAAAGTTAAAATTTTTGTACTAGAAAATTGATTCAAGAAGCAGTAAGAAAGCCACTGTCCCAAACCAAGTCTTAGTTTCAAATATCTATAGACTTGCAATATTGGTTTTCTTTTGG